>NC_058523.1:412675492-412978522 GCF_904849725.1 Hordeum vulgare subsp. vulgare
TGAAAGAGAGAAACATCACAAGGCCTCCAGAACAAGGAATAGAAACTAGATCATTTGACGAAGCAGAAATGACCACTTGTACCACAATTCGATTTGATAAGCATCCTTACAAGAAGAATTGAGCGGAGTTGTTGGAAAATCAACAACGAAAAGAACAAGCTTGTTGTGGGATTATGGAAACCATCACAAAATTATGAGGTGACAATGAGCCACTAACAGAAATAGTTGATTACTTGGGAGCAACAATATATGCCAAACTTCTTTCACCAAGAGGATACATTGAGAACTTGGATCAACGATATTCACCATAATAGCAACAATCCTAGGAAAAGCTTTAGGTGAAACCTAATCTAAAATAGCTTCAATGAAGACAAATGGATTTAAATATATCATTCTTGACAAATTCACTTCGGGAATCCTCATGAATCAAGGATGCTATAACACCATCTCAACAGACAATGGAGAAAGAATTGCTCTTTTAATGCAAGATAATGAATATTTGAGCCTCTCCAACAAGATTGTTGAAGAACACTTCGAGAAAGAATTAAATCTTCAACGAACCACCTTTGAACAATCTCCGTATACAAAAGAATGAACGAAATAAATGAAGGTTGAAAAGAACAAGATTAAAGCCTTGTAATGATTTAGATGAAGCTTCACGACGAGATACTTGAGAAAAACTTGGAACTCCGAAGGAAAAGATGAAGCACTTGGGATAAAGAACTTGATATCATGAACAACTCCGAAAGAAAGATTGGAATCACCTCAAGGGAACAAGAATAAGAATTATGTTATCCTTATCCTTCATCAAGTTAAATTGATGAAAAGCAATGGATTTGGCACACTACTTATTCTTTTTAACAGATTGAAGAGAGATACATAATCTTGAAGAAGTATCCAATGAAACACTCGTAAGAATTAAAACGAATGAATAGAATACACGAGAACAAAGAGATCATGAGCCGCCTAGGAGAAACTTGGATGGGGCACTGGAATAATTGAGATACTAATGAATAGACAACAATTGAGAAGAAATTGAGAATGAAAGCTAAAGGGTGAGAACAAAGAAATCTTCTGGAATGTTGGCCTTTGAAGGACTGATAAATGAACATAAAACTGAAATGCACCTAATAGATATGGAAGCAATTCCTCATGATTAGAAACAATTTAAGAGAGTAGCACGAAGCTGAGATGACAAATCTTCAAAAGAATGGACAAGATTTAAGAGAAACACTTATTTGGTCTTCCAAGCTGAGAATGAAGGCAAGAAAGACCATAAAGGATTATTGAGACGCTTCGGAACAATGAACAAGGAAAAGTTGACCAATGATGAAAATAAATTTGACGCAATGTTCGAGACGCAATATGACTGATCTAATTCATTCCCACGTCATTTTTGCAAAGAACTAGAGGAGATCTCCAAAAAGATTAGAAGAGCCACGTAAGATCCTCGCAAAAACATGTGGGTTATAGGCTCACTTAAATAAACCACCGTTGAAATGGTTGCTTAAAAGGATATATTGCACCGGTACAAATGAAAACATGATGATGTGATAACCTCAAAATAATTTGAAAGGATTGACTGAAAACACGAATCTTCTATGACATCTTGAGCACACTGGATAGCATAGAGAGGGATGAAAAACAAGAGAGGCTTGAATAAGAATTTCCAACACGGGAAGGCATTAAGAAATGCAAAGAATATGACAAACACCAAGAGGTTGAATTGAATCCACCAGAGAAGAACACGGAGACGAAGAAATGATGAACTTAACACCTGATCATCTTCACAATGAACCACTGGATACAATACGAAAGAAAAGATAGCGGAAGCATCAATGAAAAGAAAGACACTTGGATGATAATTGAACCATTGAACAAAAAGGGCGGGAGGGTCGGGAAAGAACAAAGACAACTTGGGACAGATGAGACGAACTCCAAAAAGAATTATGAGGAATGATGTTCCAAATATGGGAGAGGATTGAATTAACTTGAAGAGAAGCACATCGGATGGAAAAGAATTGACATGACAATTTGATTGAGCAAAATGATTAGCACTCTCATATAAATATGAGAATACTGCTTAGGGAAGATATGGAAACATAACTTGACATCGATACAACTCGAACTACCATACTCCAACAATACAAAGGACGAGGCTTGCAATTTAGCCAGAAACAAATTCATGACAAATATTTCATCCTTTTATTTTGTGGTAAGGCTCGCACGGGCTCGATCGTACATTGGATCGTCATATTGAAATGACGCTCGAATATGCTCCCTAGGCGTAGCGAACTACAGGGTTGATGAAGCATATTTGACGAAGCATATTGAGACTGTCCTTTGTAAGAAATACCGTGAACAAACAAACCACTAGATGTTGAACCCCAACCTCACATCATGCATTTGTTGGAAAATAATCCTATGTAACTACTTTAATTCCCACGTGAGAACTTCCGAAATCTTTCTTGGTTATGCTATCAGGTTGTCGGTCCAGGAACCTACTCAATGTAATCAACTGCATGATCTTTCCCGCAACTGTCAACACATATCCAAAAAGTTCCGCAAATTCACCTAGCTCAGACCTTCGAAAAACAACGATACTAGACGCGGTAGATCATCCGAGCTATCTCGACCAGTATCGGGGAAAAGTCATGGCACTATTTTCCACCAAGCAAAGTATTGACACGTTTTGATGTCCGCGTACTAAGATACTAAGGAAGCTGAACGATAGCGATGTGTGGAAAACCCCTTAGAGCTCTACTCCTGTGAAACAGGAGGCACCATGTATAGAATTCCATCACATCGACATCATAGAGTGTCCAAAATACCCGCATGATCCTAAAAAAAATGAGTCAGAAGAGGAGTAGAATTAAAGTTCTTACGTCAGGATTCCTCAGTAGAGCACAGAAGAGCACTAAAAAGAATCCTACTCTCCGATATATAACCAGACTCAAAGTAGTTTTTTCACTAGATTTGACTCAGACAAGTTCGATCAATCAAGGGGGCTCCTAGGTCGGTACTGCTCTTATACCAACTTGTAACGCCCAAGATGCGATCCTATCCTTATTTTGTCACGGGGGCCTTGACAGGGATAGAATCACATCTCATCGTTTCGCAAGAATGGATATCAGTACAAGTACATGTAAATAAGAGATGAGTATATGGAATTGGCTAACGCTCGCCACAAGCTAATGATGATCATCTCAATACCAGCATACATTCAATCACCAAGTAGAATAGTAGGGTCCGACTACAGATGAAATCAAATGAATAAAACGACGTCCATCCTTGCTATCCCATGCTGTCGGCCTAAAACCCGTCCTATGATCGACGAAGAAGAAAAAGGAACTCCAAATAGAACAATAATTGCGCTCATGTCAAAGTATCCCTTTACCTATACCTGCAACTGTTATTGTAGTAATCTGGAGCCACAGGGACTCAGCAATCTCATTTCCAAAGGTATCAATACTAGCAAAGCTTAATGGGTGAGGTATGGTTAAGTGTTGAGGCTGCAACAAGCACTAAGCATTTATTTGACCGGATAACTTAAGAGTACAAGAATAAGAGGCAATTGATCTATGCATAAACGGATGTGAACTAATAATGATCAACAAATGATTCTGAACACCTACTTATCAGTCAAACATAACCCCACCGTGTCCTCTCTCGGATAACAAGTCTCGAGAAGAGACTGTCATGGTTACGCACACAGGTGGTATATTCTAATCGAGTTTACTTCAAGTTTCCTATGACCGGGTGTTAAACAAAGTTTCCAAGTTGCCACATAACCATGTGCACGACTTTTCAACAGATTTAAGCCTGCAGGGGCGCTCCAACTAGTCCATCACAAACTACCACAAGTTGTCCTAGAGAGAAAACCTCAACCTCGAGCTAGCTCGAGGTATCCTCGGTATGCCAATGCACAAGACCTTCGATAAGAGTAAATCAAATCCAACAAGACAACCCGGCAGGCCAGATCCCAATAGGAGCCGCATGTGTCTCTTTCTTAGGGCACTACCGGATGTGCAAAGCGTACAGTGGCCTGATAAACATCACCCGAGTTGGCCCTGCACACCCCTCTGATTAGGACGAGCACCATGAGCACTGACCCTCCCCGTATCAGGTTGAATAATGAACCTTAGGTAGTGGTAACTCCCTATGTGTAAAATTAATTATCAGTATTATTATGTTGGGAAAATATAGTACCGATGTTGGGCCTTGCCGAAAGAGCTTTATCCAAAAGAAAAATCAAGGGGTCCCATAACACCCCGAACATAACACCGGTACACAAGCAACATGGGCGGCAAAGATGGAACAAAATAGTGAGATAGAAGGCCCAGCCTTCACCTTTTACCAAGTGCATAGGTGCATTAATTAAATAGCAATAATATTGTGATATATCAAGGAATCCATGTTGTCACATGGGAAGCAACTTGCACTTGCAACTAGCAACACTGTAAAAAGGGCTGAGCAAGCGGTAACATAGTTAAACAAAGGATTGCTAGGATGTGGAGGGGGTTAGAGGCTTTTCATGGCATTGTTGGGAGGCTTGACATAACAAGTGGTATGCAGTGAGACATAGCGATAGAGACGAGTCAACTAGCATAGCAATGATAGTAGTGGTATCTAAGTAAATGATCATCTTGCCCGAGATCCCGCTTGGAAGAAGAACGAATCCGTGAAGTAGATGAACCAACTTAGTCGAACGAATCCTCACACTCCGACACACTTGCAGAACTCTATCGAGAAGAAGCAATCCAGAAATAAAAATCAACACATCATAAACACCACAACATATGCAAGACATGATGCACAAAGACATATGATGCATGCCTGGTTTAAATATGCAAGGCATGGCAATCACAACAATACATACTACACATTAAGTGAAATTCAATATGTAACGAGTTGCATATTGATTAAACTCCACGTTCAAATCATTTAGTTCAGTCTCGTTTGGTACTGATCAATATTAAATGTTGTTTAACATGGATAGTCATGGCTTAAGGTGAAGATGGAATTAAGCAATTTTAAATGGAGAAGGAGAACATACATATAAAAAATAACAATTGTCCATATTTAAGATAAATGCGATTTATGTTGTTTTAACTAAACAATCTTTTTAAATGTTGTTTATCATGGCAAGAGGTATACATGAACAACTACATCATCTAGGCATTTTAAAATAGGCCGGACATAACAAATAATAATTCCGAAAAGTCCCCATATATAATTTCTTAATTTGCTACTGTTTTGCCTAGAAGACAATTTTAGAGTTTTTAAATAGCAAAATAAATTTCATCATGTCATTCTACACATTTCTTTCTAGTCAAGTTACATATGTGGATCATTTTAAACGGAGCTACGGTTATTTAGCTATGCAATAAACCATTTTAATATGGCATTTATGAAAATTAAAAGATGACAACAATTTAAACATTTTAACATGTATGAAAATTGAATATTGTGAATCTGCACAAAATTCTGAACATTTTACATATATAAAACGTTTAACCGGAGTCACGATTAATTAATTGTGTGCATTTTAAAAAGGGCGAACATATGCGTGCGCTGGAAACTGCTAAAATCTATAGAGCTAATAAAACATGCATGGGCTCTAAGCATCATAGTGTAGCGGTCCAGGAGTGGAAATAGGCCCTAGTGGGTGGGTGAACTCGATTGAAAAAAATCTAACATAGGGAAATACCTGAGTCTCACCCGGATTTGATCTGAGGACCTGTGGGCATTAGATCGCTGGGATGACCAGCTCGGCTAGGTGGTGTGTTTGAGCAGCAATAGGGACACAAAGTTATGAACTAAGGCAAAGGTCGAAGCTTGGTTTTACTTGAACTCATGGGGATCTCACCATACAAACAAACGCAAACGCGGTGGCCGACGGGAGTTGCATGCGGTGGCGAGGCTCGAGAGGAGTTCCGGTGACTTGGGGGTTCCGGTGGCGAGGCGAACTCCAGCGAGGGCCATTCGACGGTGGCGGCAGCAGGCGAGGTCAAGGGTCGGTGGTGAGGTGAATCCCATGGCGCACTGGAGGTGAGGTGATAGGATCTATATGGTTGACTAGAGGGGGGTGAATAGGCAACACCCAAATTTTAAGGTTTTCTATAAATTCTTAGAATTAGAAACAAATAGGTTTACTAGATATGCAACTAGGTGAGAAACATATAAAATGCTAGCAACAATAATAACACCAAATAAACTTGCACAAAGTAAAGGTTAGAAATAACCACAAGTGAAACCGTTGGAGACGAGAATGTGTCCCTTTGAGGGGAAGTACGTCTCCGTTGGAGCAGTGTGGAGGCTTAATGCTCCCCCAAGATGCCACTAAGGCCACCGTATTCTCCTCACGCCGTCACACATTGCAAGGTGTCATGATTCCACTATTGGTGCCCATGAAGGCGATGAACGAACCTTTACACACAAGGTTGGGGCAATCTCCACAACTGAATTGGAGGGTCCCAATGAGACCACGAAGATTCACCACAATGGAATATGGCTTCATGGTGACCTCTTCCGTCTAGGTTGCTCAGACACCCAAGAGAAACAAGATCCGCAAGGGATTAATGGGGGAACAACTTGTCTCTTGGTGGAAGTATGGATCGAAGCCTTCTCATCCATACCCTAGAGAATCGACATGGATTGATGGCTATGAAGGGAGATCGGGCAAGTTTGAGATTGGGAGTGGCAATGGAGCTTTGGACAGAAAAAGGTTCGGTATCCTCGGGGAAGAATACCCCTATTTATAGTGGGGGGAATCTAGCCATTATTTAGCCCACTGGCTCAATTAAACGGTAGTACAGTCCGGGTGGGAGATACTTTCGGATGCACGTAAGTATCGGCCAACACAGGCGATAGGATACAAAAAATGGGAGGTAGTTCCGCCAGACGGTACTACCCCCCCAGAGCGTCACTTCCGCTTAGTTCTACCGAAGAGGAATAAACAAGCCATAGAAAATAATTAAGCAGAAGTGTGAGCGGCAGGGAGGGCGGAAGTACCACTGGAGCGGTACTACCACTCCCCATAGAGCAGTACTTCCGCTCGAAAAAGACAAAGCCCCCCGGATGCCAGAAGAAAAGAATAAGCGGAAGTGGGGCTAACACTGGTGTGCGGCAGTACCGCTGGAGCGCTACTCCCACTCCCCAAAGCGATACTTCCGCTTAAACTACTTCTGGGCACTTTCAGGAAAGCCCCATTGCACAGGAAATGGATGGGGTGCAAGTGTGTGAGAGTTTGTTCCACCCAACCTTTCTGAAAACGAATCCCATCTTGATATTACAGGATTATCTATGACTGGAGTCCACCAACCCTAAATCGATAGCTAAGCACCATCTTCACTTTCACTCACTGATGGGAAAATAACCATATCGTGCCACGTGATAATGCACATGATCCGTCCACAAGGGGTATCGTCATCAACCACGAAAATTACTGGGGATAAATTGTGCTCTTACAATCTCCCCCTTTTAGTGGGTTGATGACAATACGGGATTTTCCAAAATATGAATAAACTTAGAAGTCTTAGGCATTCCCAATACCTAGAAAATATAGACAGGCCCCCCCTAGATGCGTGCTCTATTTGAGTATGATTTTGGAATGCAATGAGCACACACTAGGATCACCACTCCCCTTATATTTTATAGACACGGCCACATGCTTGCATGAACAGGAAATGATAGAAGTACATGGATGAAGGAGCAAAAAATGTGAACTCATATAATCACTAAAGTAGACATAATATAATAGGGAAGATAGCATACGTATGACACCTTTAGTTCACACGAGTCATGGTAACACAAACCAAAGCAACCAAAGAAAAAAATGAGTTCACAAGAGAGTAAAGCACATAATCAATAAAGCACTCGTGACTCAGCAAGTCCATCTCAAACTAAGATACTCTCTCCCCCTTTGTCATTGAGACACCAAAAAGGGCAGACATGATGATATGAGGAAGAAGTGATGATGGGCTCAGTGCTCCTCGCCATCATCGCCCTCAGACTTATCTGAAGCAGCAGACACCTCATCGGCATACACCTCTTCTTGAGACTCCATACACTAGAAGTTGGCCTTCATCCAGTCCTCCTCATCAGTGATCTTGTCCTCTGATCCACTCTAGACATCAAGGCCACTCTTCCGCATGATTATCTTGTCCCGACTGCGCGCCATATTAGCGTCAACATGTGCCTTATACTGACCCTTAGCCTAGAAGCAAAGGAGATCCTTCATCTTCTTCCCGAGCTTGGAAACCCAAGAAGGTTCAATCTCAGATATGGGTACAAACTCGTCATCAGGCTCGGATTCATCATCTGAGTCTGTGGGAATAATCTCAGGAACAACGGGAGGAATCCCCCAATCTTCCTTCACCCAGAGCTTGAGAACACCATGATGAACCATGCGGTTAGTCACCAAAGCCTTAGTCGGAAAGGTAGCATGCCAAGTATCCTCATTCAGCTTGTAGATATATGGGCCATAGATAGATACCTTCTTCTTGTCAAGAATAGCGGAACACAAATCCATCCACATGATGTGGGAAATATCCAGAGTAGACTGGCGGCCTTGCTCCTTGAAGCTAAGAAGTACTAGGTTCACAAGATAAGAATTCACCTGGTCTTTGTTGTCAACTCAAGGGAATAGAGTGTTGTGGAAGATCATGTGCATGATATTTATAAAGGGAATGAGCTCAGTGTGATCTCCCCTTGTAGTCGTCACAACCCTAGAATGACGGATAAGCTTGGATTTGTGAATAGCATCAACACCCTCAGTATGTGGCCTCGGTACAATTGGAACATCCGGGCCACGATCAGCATATCCCAGAGAGTTGATGAAAGTCTTGCAGTCGGAGTGCACCACACGACTACCATTCATCCAAGTCAGATGCCTCTCATCACCCTCGTGAAAGTGGATTGTGGCCTAAAATTGAGCCACAATCTCGCTGTCAAAGTCCTTGTTTAAGCTAATAATAGGACCAAGATTCCACTGCTGATAAAGAGCATGAGCTTTAGAAAAATATGTAATGTGAGGCTGGGAAGTCATGTGCCATGTATCAATGCTTTTGGCCTCCACAAAGAGATTGGTCCTTGTCTTGATAATCTTGGAATAAATAAGAGAGCGGGCCTTATTCCATAAGGGACGCCCAACAAGAGCCTCGGACTGAGGATCACTATAGGGATCTTTCTTGCAAAAAGTCACAAACTCCTCCTGAGTCATATATTGAGCCTCTTTTGGACCCTTCTTCTTACAAATTGCTTGCTTACTAAATTGTCGTTGTGGTTGAGTACTAGAACCAGCTACTGCCTCATCAGAAGTGAGATCACGCTTGGAGCCATGACTAGGGTTCACGCGACGAGCAGCCGGAGGAGAGCTACCATAACCTGGAACTCACAAAAAGAATGACATTAAAAACTGGTGTAAAAAGGACAGCATAAGACAAATAAGCAACCGGAAAAGAATAGGCAAGAAAAAAGTTGGCTGCTCGTGCCAGGGCGGTGGTACCGCTTGTGCAGGAGCGGTACTTCTGTCGTAGCGGTACTATCGCCTGGAGAGCAGAAGACCCCCGCAGCAATGGGGACTGCAAAGCTGGAGCCCTAGACCCCAAGTTTTCAATACTACTACCTAATCTTACTGCAACTAGGTTTATCACATATCCCACTCATGCCATGAAAAAGAAAACTAGACAAGAAATCCTCAAGCATTGCCCTAGATCAAGATTCAGCAAAATATCATTACAAAGAAGGGGGATCGAGGGCAATACGAGAGTCCATGGCACCAGGAAGATGGGGGAAAGTGGAGGACAACACATACAGGGAGATTTGGAGCCGGCCGCTGGTGGTGCTCCTTGTGGCCTCAGTGAGAGAGAGAAGGTCATGGGGAAGGTGAAGTGAATGGGTATGGGGGAGTTAGAACTCCCCCTTCCCATTACTTGAACCGCCCACGGACTCCTCAGGGAAGTAGTACCACTAACCAGCACGATAGTACCGCTGAAGCGGTAGTACCGGCCTAAGGGCGGCAATACCACCTACAACCACAAGAACAACCCCCAAAATCAGCAAAACAAGATCTATTTGTCTATGAAATGAAGATAAGTATGACACACAATCACTTGAAAGGGAACAAGAAGGTACTCCAACACAGAAGAGTGCAAAATGAGAAGTAAAATGAATCATGGAGTGACCTTGCACATAAACAACAACAATCTGGGGATGGTGGCCGAAGCCACCTATGTTTGAGTTAGATGGTACGGCACCGTGAAGATTTTAACCTTGGGACCATGACGAAAACTCGTGTTTGAAGCACATGTGTCATCAACAATGACTATTGTGAAAGACTTGATCGATTTATGCATAATAGGGGGAGGGAGAGTTCACTGAGAGAACAACACTTCCCCCTAAATAATGAGAGTGGTGGGGTGTGCCTGGTTTCAATCCAAATTGCTCAAATGAATGATATTTAGCCCATGCCTTGACTTGCGAAATATTGCTTCATTCAATGGCTTTGTGAAGATGTGAGCAAGTTGATCATTAGTGTTGAGGTAAATGAGATCAATCTCCCCACGCTTGATATGATCCCGGATGAAGTGGTGACGAATACTAATGTGCTTTGTCTTGCAGTGTTGAACCCGGTTGTTGGAGATCAAGATAGCACTTACATTATCACAATAAAGAGGCAGTTTGTCACATGTGACACCGTAATCCTTTAAATTTTTGCCTCATCCAAAGTAATTGAGCACAACAACTTGCAGCAGCGACATACTTGGCCTCGGTGGACGAGGGAAAAACATAGTTTTATTTCTTGGCACACCAACTTACCAGAGAGCGACCAAGAAATTGGCAACCTCCAAAAGTTGACTTCCTCCCCACATGGTCTCCCGCCCAATCCAAATTCGAGTATCCTATGAGATCAAATGAAGAACCTTTGGGATACCATAAGCCACAATTTGGGGGTATGAGCCAAATATCGAAAGATTCGCTTGACAACCACATAGTGACTTTCTTTGGGTGCGGATTGAAATCATGCACAAATTCCCACACTCAACATAATACATAGTCTAGATGCAGAAAGGTAAAGCAAGGAGCCAATCATGGAGCGATATACCTTTTGATCCACAACTTTACCATTGTGATCGAGGTCAAGATGGAAATTGAGAGGCATGGGAGTGTTTGCCTTGGCTGGTTTGAGATCATCCATCTTGAACCGCTTGAGCATGTCTGGAGTATATTTTGTTTGATCAATGAAGGTTCCTTGAATTCGTTGCTTGACTTCGAATCTAAGGAAAAACTTCAATTCTCCCATCATAGACATCTCAAACTCTTTGGTCATTAGTGCGACAAACTCTTCATTACAAGATATGTTAGGAAAACCAAAGATAATATCATCAACATATAGTTGGCATATGAACAAGCTCCCTTTAACCTTCTTAGTAAAAAGAGTGGGGTCAATTTTCCCAACTTCAAACCCACGATCATGTAACATCTCAGTAAGGTGCTCATACCATGCACGTGGGGCTTGTTTAAGGCCATAGAGTGCATTATTGAGAACATAAACATGATTTGGGAGCTTGGGATCCTCAAACCCCGGGGCCTGCTTGACATAAACCAACTCTTTAAGGGGACCATTAAGAAATGCACTCTTCACATCCTTTTTATATAATTTAAAGTTGTGATGCGAAGCCAATGCAAGCAACATGCGAATAGAATCAAGACGACTAACAGGAGCAAATGCTTCATCGTAGTTGATACCCTCAACTTGGGAGTAGCCTTGGGCTACCAATCTTGCCTTGTTACGAATGAAGACACCATTTGCATCTTGCTTGTTCTTAAAGATCCACTTTGTTCTAATGACATTGTGGTTCTCCTTTAGCCTTGGCACCCGCCACACTTTGTTGCGCTCAAAGTTGTTGAGTTCTTAATGGATGGCTTCAACCCAGTCCACATATTCGAGAGCCTCTTGTACCTTTAGGGTTTCAATAAAAGAAACAAATTCCTGATGGGTACTAAAGTTTGTTAATTGACGATGAGTGGTTACAGCTCGCATTAAGCTGTCGTAGACATTCTCTAGTACATGAGAATTCTTTATGAGCTTTTGGGCATTCTCGGCAGCACGTCTTTCTCGAATCTCCTCACCAGTAAGCCTAGGAGGAGCCTTTTGTGACCTTTGCTACCTTTGCGAGATTGATCTTGATCTTGAGCTTGGTCTTGATCGATAGCTTGCTATTTATCTTGAGCGATCTTAGGGTGAGCTTGATCAAGGACATCACTTGGTGCAGCACCATCATGAGGTTGATATTCTCCTTGATCTTGATCACATTGTTGAGGGCCTTCAATTTGTTCTACAGAAGTGTGTGGGTCTTGTGGTGGTGATGGTTCCACTTGAATGGAACATTGTTCTTCGCCTTCTGCCACAAGGGGTTCCTCAAGGGACACGAAGTGTCCCACACCCATTTTTCTTATGGCTTGGGGAGAAATTTCATCACCTACATCACGAAGACCACTTTGCTCCACTTGGGAGCCATTATTCTCATCAAACTCAATGTTACATGTCTCCTCAATTAGTCCAGTGTACTTGTAGAGAAAACGGTAAGCACGAGAGTTTGTAGCATAACCAACAAGTATGCCCTCTTGAGCTCTAGGTTCAAATTTAGAAAAATGCGCACCTTTCTTAATAATGAAACACTTGCATACGAATACCCATAAGTACTTGATGTTGGTCTTGTTACTGGTAAGAATTTCATACGGAGTCTTGTTCAAGCCTTTGTGGAGGTAGAGCCGATTGGATGCAAGACATGTGGTGTTGATGGCTTCGGCCCAAAAGTTATATGGAGATTTAAACTCCACCATCATGGTTCTTGTTGCGTCCATCAATGTCTAGTTCTTCCTTTCTGCAACACCATTTTGTTGAGGAGTATAAGGTGCAGAGTATTGATGGTTGATTCCTTCATCACTGATAAATTCATTTAAGGTGTAATTCTTGAACTCAGTGTCATTGTCACTTATAATCATCAATATCTTTGCATCATGTTGTCGTTGAGCTTCATTGGCAAAGTCGATGATGGTTTGTTGAGTCTCACTCTTCCTCTTGAATAAATATACCCAAGTATATCTTGAGCAATTATCCACTGCCACCAAGCAATACTTTCTTCCCCCAAGACTATCGGAATATGGAGTACCAAAGAGATCCATCTGAAGGACGAGCCTCTTTGAGTATATGGTAGTCGTGGGGTGGTTAGCTATCTGATGTAGCTTTCCTTCAATGCACGCACTGCATGCACGATCTCTACCAAAACTTACATTTGTTAGTCCAAGAATGTGGTACCTTTTGAGGGGACTTTGCAAAGATCTCATATTGACATGTGCTAGTTGGCGATGCCACAGCGAGCCAATATCAACTTTAGCCATTAGGCAAGTCGCAGTCTTAGTGGGTCGCTCCGAAAACTTAACCACATAGAGACCATTCTCGACATGCCCAACAAAAGCTACTTTAAGAGACTTGCTCCACAAAAGGGTCGTAGATTCAATGCCAAAGAAAGTATACAAACCCATAAGTGCAAGTTGATGAATGGAAAGTAAATCGTATGCGAGGGTCTCAACATGCATGACCTTTTCAATGGTAAGTTCCGAAGAAATTACCACCTTGTCGAGACCCAAAACCTTTGAAACTGCATCATCACCAAAGGAGACTTGGCTGGCAACAGATGGGTCGGGATGACCGTCCACCACCAAGTCCTTGGTTCCGGTCATATGATTTGTTGCTCCGCTATCAAGCAACCATGACACCCCATCGGATGCAAACTCCTGCAAAAGATCAACGCTTGGATTTAGGTACCCAGTCTTTAATGGGTCCTTTCAGGTTACTAACAAGGGCCTTAGGAACCCAAATAGACCATTCAATGTACTCATAAGGGGAACCAACAAATTTAGCAAATATATTTCCATTACTAGCATGACATAAGACATAAGATGGGTTAAAGTCGTCAACATTGTTAGGAGGGAGGGAGTCGCCCTTCTTGGCATTACGACCCTTAGCTTTGCTCTTATCCTTTTTGTGAGTACCCTCCCTAGCATTGACAAAGGATTCTTTAATCAAGGGAGGCCGCTTGGTCTTGATCTTCTTGTTCTTCTTGGCCCGGGGAGCAAACCCAACTCCTTCCTTAGCAACTACTTCCTTTTGACTCCTTAGGAGATCATTGAGATTCATTTCGCCTTGAATACATGTCACAAGGCCTTTCTCAAGATGCTCCTTTAATTTGGCATTCTCATCCACAAGATGTACATGCGCACAACACGGGTTATGGCATGCGCATTATCAATTGAAACAAACGGAGAACACGTGAGTATCTCCTTAGTAAGCTTTACTTGGAGTTGACCATGAGACTCTTTCAACGAAGCATGAGAAGTCTTCAAGGCCTTGTGAGACTTGTCAAGTATGTCAAGCTCTTTCTTGAGTCTAGCATGGTCAACCCAAAGTGCAACCTTTTCAGATTCAAGCACACGAGTAACAACAAGAGCGTGATTATGTTATTTTGTAATTTAGCAAGGTCATCCTTATGTGACTCGACGAGAGTCAAACGAAGCCCTTGCTCTTCGTCAAGAGAAATGGAGAGATCAGCTATCTCATCGGCATAATCACGACTATGTCCTTGTAAAGTAGAGATAGTTTCTTCATGAGTTTCGATGAGGTCAATAGCCTCTCCGAGTTGTTCCGAGAGAGCAACAAAGTGTTTCTTGGTTTTACCCTTGATTTTTCGCATGAAGTAATCAAAGGAGTTTCTTTCATCATTAACCTCCTCTTGTTCATCTCCACTAACCGTAGGAGAGGGGGTAGTAGAAATGATAGTTTTGATGTTGGAGGTTACCTTATTGGATGCCTTGACCATACGGCACTTGTCAATGTGGTTTTCGTTGGGGGCGTTGAAGAGGGACACCTTGCTTGGGGAAGAAGATGCAATGGCCACCATGGCCATTCCCAATACTTCACCACTTGCATCATCATCATCATCCTCGTCGTATATATACTCTACTTGAGACACCAACACCTTTTGGGGCTTGTTCTTGAACAAGTTGTTCTTGTTAGGGAAGGGCTTGGCCTTGTCTACAATCTCTCCTCTCGTAGATGTGCATCTCCTAGATTGATCTTGGTGAGCGTAGGAATTTTTTTGTTTCCCATGCAACGTTCCCCTGCAGATTTTAGTTCGATTATCTTTGAGATTATTCATAGTGGAAATTAGATATCCTCACGTAAACTCAATAAATAAAGCTATGCTACCCGGCAATGGTGCCAGAAAAAGGTCTTTATAGCCCACAGGTATAGGGGATCACGACAGTCTTCACAGGTAGTATTTTACCCTAATTATTGAATCTGCAAAAGGGAAGCCAAAGAATATTTATTGCCCTTGACAGTTGAGTTGTCTATGCAACCACACCTAGGATGTCTCTCTGCAGGAAGGATTTAGTAGCACATCAAATGATAGTAGTAACAGTAACAGTGATTGCAACAATTTTGGTAACAGTACTAATAGTAGCTATTGAGTAGCACGTGTGACAGTAGCAACAACAATAGTAACTTAGCAAGATTCAGCATATGTAAAGCATATGCACGTGGATTGATGATGGATAATGATTTAGATGACATTGATCATGTAACAGTTACACACTAGGGCGACATAGAACTACCTCCAATTCATCAATATAATGTAGCCATGTATTCTGCATATAGTCATACGTGCTTGCGATAAGAACTTGCATGACATCTTTTGTCCTACCCTACCGTGGCAACAGGGTCCTATTGGAAACTAAGGGATATTAAGGTCTCCTTTTAATAGAGAACAGGAACAAAGCATTAACACATGGTGAATACATGAACTCCTCAAACTACGACAATCACTAGAAAGAATCCCAATTATTGTCACCTTAGGGTATGCGGATCAAGACACGTAATAGGTGCATACAACTTGCAAGATAGGATCCAAATCAATCTTATATTCGTGAAAACATAATACGTTCAGATCTGAAATCATGGCACTCAGGCCCTAGTGACAAGCATTAAGCACAACAAAGTCATACCAACATCAATCTCAGAACATAGTGGACACTAACGATCAAGCCCTATCAAAATTAACTCGATTACATGGTCAATCTCATCAAATCCCACCACCGTCTTGTAAGCCTACAAACTAATTACTCACTCCCGGTGGTGAGCATCATGGCGGTGTTCATGGAGCAGGGTTGGTGATGACGAGGCGACGGATCCCCCTCTCCGGAGCCCCAAACGGACTCTAGATCAGCCGTCCGAAGGAAGAACGGGAGGTGGTGGCGGCTTTATCTTGTAAAGTGATGAAAACTTCTCTCTAATTTTTTTCTTCAAAGATGTGATTTTATAAGACTAGAATTAGGGTCGGAGGAGCCACGTGGCCCCCCCCAAGCCATCAGGGCGTGGCCTGGGGGCACGCCGTGTTGGCTTGTGGACCCGCGACAACCTCCCTCCGGTGCATCTTTGCTCCATAATTCATTATAAATCCCAGAAAATATTCACAAAAAGTTTTGTGAAGTTCCAAGAATTTTTATTTCTACACAAAAATAACACCAATGTAGTTTTGCTAAAAAAAACAACATCAGTCCGGTTAGTTTCATTCGAATGATGCAAATGAGAGGTCAAAACTAGAGAAAAATTATGTGGAAAAGTGGATATGTTGGAGACATACTAGCCATCACATGCTCGTCTACCACTACTGATCCGCCACAAGGCCTTGTGAGTGTTTTGCAAGGTTTCTCAACATCTCGGACTGCAGGTTCGCAATGGTGAAGACCACCAACGATCTCAAGGTGCTCAAGACTTCGGGCTTGTCCTTCCAGAAGCTTGTCAACATACAAAGTGAGCACACGATCTGGGCGGCGATAAGAAGAAGAAGAAGAAGAAGGACTCCCTGGTTGACCTCACCGCGGCCATCATCGACCCCTACTTCAGAGACATAAAGGCTGAGTGCAACAAGGACAAATCTGTGTGGCCCAAGGCCGAGATGAACAAACTGGATGAAGACCACATCAAGTACGCGACCAACAACACATACACAAGCTAGAAGATGTACAGGAGGATCGTTGACATGAGGAAGTGCCTCCTTCCTGCGAACAACGAGGGATAGCCACAGGCAGAGCAGTGGTGGCTAACACCATCAGAAGAACAACATGAGTTGTTGACCGTCTACTTCTTGTCAATTTATATTGAAGAATGTAAATGTGTTGTGCAGTCACTTATGTAATTGGATGTTAAAGTTGGTTATGCAACAATAATGTTGGTGTTTTCTAGATAGAGAATAGATGTTTTGCAAACAGAGCAAATGACATCTCATACAATTGTTTGGCAGAAACCGTCTACCCACAACACACACAACTTGTCCGGATGAATCGTTTGGGTTATTATTGGTGTTCCCACACAGACTAAACTACGAAACCCGTCGGCAATGATTTCATCAATCGATGACAATTGTATACGAACAAGCGTTTCCCCACAACACACACAGGTTATTAGCACCAATCGTCTGTGTTATTTCTGGAGTTCGCACATGATTCTGATTACTGACATGTTTGGTATATATTGCACATCTTGTTATGCCGAATCGTTTGTGTTCTGTGGTATCATTTGCACAGAGTTGATGGTAGTGAAATGTGAGCCCTCTACCGCACGCATTTGGATCTCTATAATCATTTGTGTTAATTTAGCTAATCACAAATAGTTCGTATGGAAGAATTGTATGCCACAAATCGCACACGTAAGTCTTTTCTGAATCATGTTTGATGGGTCTGCCATCGCACACAGTTAGCATTATTGGTGACGGAACTCAAACTATCCCGTTTGCGATTCATGCATTGCACACAGTTTCATCGAAGGGTCTATGATTAATGTGTCGTCTTTGGACCATCCTGCAGTAATGATTGTTGATCTTATCGTATCATAAACTTCTTCGATGATATATGGGCCTTCTCATTTAGAGAGAAGCTTTCCTGCAAAGAATCTAAAACGTGAGTTGCACAAAAAAACTTGACCTCCTTCTTTAAATTCCCGTTTTTAGATTCTTTTGTCATGCCATCTTTTAACTTTTCTTTAAACAACTTGGCATTTACATAAGCTTGTGTCCTCCATTCATCTAGAGAGGTAATATCAAATAACCTATTTTCACTGGTAAGTTTGGAAACATAATTAAGTTCTTTAATTTCCCAATAAGCTTTATGTTCTAACTCAAGAGGTAAATGAGATGCTTTTCAATAGACTAGACATTCCCATAGTGTTTTTATAAGTTGTTCTATAATCCATAATGCATCATCAAGTTTCTTAGACTAATTATTTCTAGATCTATTAACCATATTTTCCAAAATCAGTTTTATTTCTCTGTTGCTCAATTCAACTTGACCACTAGTGTGAGTATCATAAGGTGATGCAATTCTATGGTTAACATCATATTTAGCTAGAATTTTATGAAAAGCACCATGAATAAAATGTGAACCACCATCGGTCATTAAGTACTAGGGACTCCAAACCTCGGGAAAATTAACTCATTTAAGCATTTTCAATATATGTATTATGATCAACACTAATAGTTGGAATAGCTTCTACCCACTTAGTAATGTAATCAACAACAACTAGAATATGAGTATGCCCATTAGAGTAAAGAAAAGGTCCCATATAATAAGAAAAACATCAAATGGTTAAATAACAAGTGGATAATTCATAGGCATTTCCTGATGTCTATCTATATTACAAATTCTTTGACATTCATCACAAGAGAGGACAAACTTATGTGCACCTTTGAAAAGAGTGGGCCAATAAAAATCAGAATGTAGTACCTTATGTGCAGTTCTATCTCCAGCATGGTGCCATCCGCATGACTCAGAATGACACTTCCGTAGGATTGTTTCCTGTTCATGCTGAGATACACAATGTAAACACCATCTACTCGTTCTATATATGTGTGTGTGGGTCTATCAGGGTACATAGACAGGGGTGTTTATTTCCCCTGACTTGTGCACCGACGACGAGCCACCGGCCCGACAACCTAAGGCTGTCGGGGAATGCTACCACTTCATCGACGCATGGCCAGGGCCAGAGAGGCCACTCTACGATGATCCAAGGAGCGCATCAAGGAGACCAAGACTCCGGCAGACGTGGCCCCCGAGGGCCGTCTGCGCCGACGAGACCAACACCAATAGCCCAAGATGTGTCAAGAACCCCTGACACCTGCCACGGGAAAAGACACAATCATCCTCTCCAAGACCTGACAAGGCGCCTCGCCGGCAGGTGTGAGACAACCTGCCATAGCTACACTAGTCACTTGTTGATGAGGTGTCGAGCCCCCAGACAGCTAGGTGGCTCTTGCTAGCTATGTAGCGCCGCGCCGGAAGACAGGTTGGAACCTATTGACACCCTTCCAGAAGAGTGTGAAGATCTCAAGCCATGGCCAGCTCATAGGTGGCACAGGCTTGCCGGGAACGCACCCCCACTCACCACCTAGGGGTGCATTTATGGCGCTCTGTCTTAAGTGCTAGAGTTAGGTATGATAGCAATGTTAGCTATCTGATTATGTCAGTTGCCACTGTGGACGCCCCTTTAGCTATAAAAGGAGGCCCAAGGCAACCTAGCAAGGATTTTGATCTTTGGGTATTCGAGCACTTAGAGATTCGACACTTGGTAGATAAGATCCCCGTGGGATTGGAGCCAAGTGTAAGTGTACGTGCGTGCTAGATCTCCCGGGAAACCCTTGCTGGGGGATAGCTTCGTGCAAACTTCGTCTTCCCCAATCAATCCATCAAGGCAGGAGTAGGGTTCTACGCTTCACGGTGGCCCGAACCTGGGTAAAAAACCCCGAGTCTCATCATCATATTGATTCGTAGTCTCTGCTCTTTGTGCGATACGACCTCCCCACTGAACCACAAGGGGCCCGAAGGTCCCATAGGTGATCATGTGCACACTTGCACCGACATCTTTGGTGCGCCAGGTAGGGCGCTTCCCTCACGCAAACCCGATATTGCGGCACACTGCATCTATTTTCATCAGCATTCCCTTCGCGTGAGGCATCGAGGAAGAAGCATACCGAATGACGTCCCTATCACCATCATTGCACTAGCCTACATAGACCGTGGGAGGGGACGACTACGATTAAAGGGGTAGGGAAGAATGAGATGGAACACACCGACATTCTTCCTCTTTTCTCCATCCCCACCTGTGGCTGGTTCTGCGTCAAGGTGGAGCCACCAACGTCGAAGAGCTCGCGTTCGGCTAGGTCCTCCATTTTCCCTTTGTTGGTAAATCACAGACCAAACGCTTGGGCGGATCCGCTTGTCGGTGACACCAGTGAAGGGCCACAGCGAGGTCCCATTACCCAATGTATCCAACATTAGGGTAGTTACGGGATCATTGGGCTAGAAAGAGGAGGAAGATTCGGCCGGGCATATTCGCCATTCCTTCCCTTCTGGCCAAGTTGTGGATGCTTCCATTGGTGCGGCAAGCTCTTGCTGTAGACCATGCTTATAACTAACATTCCACCAAGTACCTATTTTCCTCTCTATTTGTCCTTCTCTCCCTCTCAGAACAGCCATGGTTTATGCCATGCAAACACTAGGGAGCATGAAGGGAAGGAACGTTGATGGAGAGAGAGATGGGAATGGCGAATGTGCGTGAACGAGCGCCAAGATAAAGAGGAGCCCTTAACGAAAGATAAGTCGACACACCCGTCAGTTTTTCGTTAAAAAGCCTACATTTTGCATATTCCCCTTCGCGGCCAATGTTTGTTTCTATGGTGAACCTGTTGCGCAATGGGACCTCGTTGTCTTCCCGGCCACGCCCATATTTTGGTTCGCGCCTGCTCAACAAAACCCACGACAACATCAAAGACCAATCGGGAAAAACTCGCCGGCAGTGTGTCTTCGCCTGCAGAATGCTAAGGACCCGTTCCTCGAGGCAATCGCGACAGCACGTTGTTGGCGGGCAACCAGAGCACGCAAAAGGAGTAGCCATGCAAATACCAAAAGGAAATCAAAGGGGGACAACATGCGGTTATATATAGATGTTAGTTCAACACAAAGTAAAAATAGTTCATGGACTAATACGAGACACATATTGCGTCTTAAGCTACACGACGATGGATGGTAGCTGGAGTGGGTGAGAACTAACTCTGTCGGCCTCCTTGGACCCTTGAGACCATAAGGATCATGTCGGCAAGAGGGCGTGCCTTGTCCGTGGAAGCAGAGACATCTGCGCTCGGCGGGAGGTTCTTGAACCCGTCAGAGAGGTCGAGCTCTCCATGGAAGAAGGTGAGGTTGCTCAAGGCCATGAAGAGGGCGTCGCGGGCCAGCATCCAGGATTCTTCATCGAAGCAAGCCGCCTTGTCATCCTCATACGTCTTCAGCCCCGCTATCAAGCCCTCGAAGAAGAGTGTTATATTGACGCTTGGAACCTCATATTGGCTGATGGAGTAGGCCCAACTCTTCATGTTCATGCTTTCAAGCTGGGTGGTGAGGCGCTCAGCAATGTCGACAATGCTCCTAATCCGGAGGTCGCGCTGCTCAACCTGGTGGCCCAGTTTGTGCTCTGCCTCCTTTTGGAGAGCCTGGGCGCTGGTCAGGTCCTTATGCAATAGCACTTCTCGGGCACCGGCAAATTCAACTTTCTGGTCCAGCGAAGCAAACGTGGATTGCAAACCGGAAATGGTATTTTTGGTGGCATCGAGGTCTTGGCTCTTGGAAGAAAGCTGTGAGTGTGCCTCTTCCTGCATGGCTTCCACTTTCCGCACCAATTCGTTGAGAGCCTCAACCTCCTCACCATTCCTAGCAAGCTCCTCCGTCAGTGTGCTCAGGCGAGCCTCCAGTTTATCCTTGGCAGTAGTTGCGGCAGCGAGGTGGTCACATACGTCCTTCAGCTGGGTGGCGAAAGTCGAGGAGAGCGCTGCAAGAACAGCTTTGTGACCATCCTCTAGCTCCTTGGTGCATTGCACAAGGCGGGCCTCCAACTCCTCTTCCTTATTGCAAAGAGAAAGTTTGAGAGCACCTCCGAGGAGGAGATTTTGTCCTATTTGGCATCGAGATGCACTTTGCGCTCCCCTAACCTGGTCTCCCAGGAAACAACGTCCTCCTTGGCCATGGATAGCATATCATGCTGCCTCTTGAGAGAGTGGACCTGCTGGTTGTACCACTCCTGCAGCTCGTTGCCCTTGCGCATCAGCTGCTTGCCCGCAAGATCGGCTTGCTCACACTGCTCCTTGGCTACCTGCTCCTTAAGATTATACTTCCTTTGCATGTCCTTGATCCCGGTAGACACAGATTCCAAGAAGGCCAGATCCTTGGCGCTACCGGTGGGATCGTCAACCCATCCAACACTCTGAACCATCGATGCCAACACCTGCTTGATTCCTTTGACGATGTCTGCGCCCGCTGGGAGAGATAGATCTGGACTTCGAGGGCATAGTAAAGCGGTAACCTTCACTAGCTGGTCTGATGGGCGTTGCAGCAACGACGGCAAGGGGTACTGCTATCCCACAAACAACAGCGCCAGAAATTGACACGTTGACGGAGGCTGGGCTTGCGTTGGTTTTTCCCTTGAAAAGGAAAGGGTGATGCAGCACAGGAGCAGTAAGTATTTCCCTGAGTTTGAGAACCAAGGTATCGATCCAGAAGGAGGGTCTCGTCAAGTCCAGAGTACCTGCGCAAACACAAACAAGCTTGCACCCAACGCTTCAAAGGGGTTGTCAATCCCTTCAAGATTGTTTGCAAAGTGAGATCTGAAGGCGGAAAGTGCAACGAAGTAAAAAGTGTAAGGCTGAAAATATGGTGTGGAGTAGACCCTGGGGGACATAGTGTTCACTAGAGGCTTCTCTCAAAATAGAAAGTATTACGGTGGGTGAACAAATTACTGTCGAGCAATTGATAGAACCGCGCAAAGTCATGACGATATCTAAGGCAATGATCATACATATAGGCATCACGTGCGAGACAAGTAGACCGATAGTTTCTGCATGTACTACTATTACTCCACACATCGACCGCTATCCAGCATGCATCTAGTATATTGAGTTCATGACGAACAAAGTAACACTTTAAGCAAGATGACATGATGTAGAGGGATAGTCTCAAACCAATGATGAAAACCCCATATTTTTATCCTTGATGGCAACAACACGATGCGTGCCTCGCTACCCCTTCTGTCACTAGGTGAGGTCACTGCACGGTATGAACCCAAAACCAAGCACTTCTCCCATTGCAAGAATCAGAGATCTAGTTGGCCAGACAAAACCCACAACTCGAAGAGAATTACAAGGATATGAAATCATGCATAAGAGAGATCCGAAGAAACTCAAATAATATTCATAGATAATCTGATCATAAATCCACAATTCATTGGATCTCGACAAACACACCACAAAAGAAGATTACATCGGATAGATCTCCATGAAGATCATGGAGAACTTTGTATTGAAGATCCAAGAGAGAGAAGAAGCCATCTAGTTACTAGCTATGGACCCGTAGGTCTATGGTGAACTACTCACGCATCATCGGAGAGGTCATGGTGTTGATGAAGAAGCCGTCCATATCTGAATCTCCCCTCCGGCAGGGCGCCAGAACGTGCCCTAGATGGGATCTTGCGGAGACAGAAGCTTGCGGCGGCGGAAAAGTACTTTCGATGATCTCCTGATTTTTTCTGGAATTTATGGGAATATATAGGCGAAAGACCTAGGGCAAAGGGCTTCCAGGGGGACCACAAGCCTCGATAGCGCGGCCTCCCCCCTAGCCGCGGGGTGGGGGCTTGTGGGGCCCCTGATGCTCCCCTGCCTTGGCTCCCAAGCTTCCCGATCTTCTTCTGTTCCAAAAAAAATCTTTTCGGGGATTTTCTTCCGTTTGGACTCCGTTTCAAAATCTCCTCTGAAAGGGGTCAAAAACATGGAAAAAACAGGAACTCGCACTTGGCACTGAGTTAATAATTTAGTCCCACAAAATATATAAAAGGCATACAAAACATCCAAAGATTGACAAGATAATAGCATGAAACCATCAAAAATTATAGATACGTTGGAGACGTATCAAGCATCCCCAAGCTTAACTCATGCTCGTCCTCGAGTAGGGAAGTGATAAAGAATGAATTTTTGATGTGGAAAGCTACCTAGCATAGTTGTCCTTTGCAACTTCTTTCACGTGGCATGAATGTTCAGATCCGTAAGATTCGAAACAATAGTTTGCTATTGACATGAAAACAATAATACTTCAAGCAAACTAGCAAGGTAATCATGAACTTTCAAAATAACAAGGCCAAAGAAAGTTATCCCTACAAAATCATATAGTCTGGCTATGCTCCATCATCCTCACACAACTAATATAAATAATGCACAACCCCGGTATTGGCCAAGTAATTGTTTTCGCACTCTTACTTTCTCAAACTTTTTATAACTATCACGCAATATATGAGCGCGATCCATGGATATAGCACTATAGGTGGAATAGAGTGTGGTGGTGGTTGTGAGACAAAAAAGGAGGAGATGGTCACATTGACTAGGCGTATCAAAAAGGCTATGGAGATGCCCATTAATAGATATAAATGTGAATGAGTAGGGATTGCCATACAAGAGATGCACTAGAGCTATAAGTATGTGAAAGCTCAAGAGTAGAACTAGTGGGTGTGCATCCAACTTGCTTGCTCACGAAGACCTAGGGAAATTTTCAGGAAGCCCGTCATTAGAATATACAAGCCAAGTTATATAATGAAGATTCCCACTAGCATATGGTAGTGACAAGCAAGAAGCTCTCAATCATGAAGAACATGGTGCTATCATGAAGCACAAGTGTGGAAAAAGATAGTAGCATTGTCCCTTCTCTCTTTTTCTCTCCTTTTTTTATTTGGGATTTTAGGCCTCTTTTTTTCTTTTCTTTTCTCCCCTCTTTTTTTTGTTTTTGGGCTCTTTGGCCTCTTTTTTTTCCTCACATGGGACAATGCTCTAATAATGATGATCATCACACTTTTATTTACTCACAGCTCAAAATGATGATGACTCTATAGGAAATGCCTCCTATAGTGTACCGGGATGTGCAACGATCTAGCATGGCGTATGACGTTGAAACATCTCGCTAGCTATCTTACGATCATGCAATGGCAATATGAGAGTGACGGCAAAAATCATCAGACGGAATGGTGGGTGTTGCATGGCAATATATCTCGGAATGGGTATGAAAATGCCATAGTAGGTAGGTATGGTGGCTGTTTTGAGGAAGGAATTTGGTGGGTTTGTGCACCGGCGAAAATTGCGCGGCACTAGAGAGGCTAGCAATGGTGGAAGGTGAAAGTGCATCTATACCATGGACTCACATTAGTCATGAAGAACTCAAATACTTGTTGCGAAAGTTTATTAGTAATCGAAACAAAGTGTTAAACGCATACTCCTAGGGGAAGGGTTGGTAGGTGTAAACCATCGCGCGATCCCGACCTCAACACAAAGGATGACAATCAATAGATCAATTATGCTCCGACTTCCTAACATAACGGTTCACCATACGTGCATGCTACGGGAATCACTAACTTCAACACAAGTATTTCTAGATTCACAGCACCTTACTAACATAACTCTTAATATTACCAAATCCACGTCTCAAAACTAATTGAGAGGAATCAAAACTTCTCTTTCTACTCAATGCACATGAAGATGGAGGTTTTTGTGTCCTCTTTGGGTACCTATCACCTTTGGGACTACTTTCATAGCATAAACCAACTACCAAGTCACGCACCGCCGTGCTCTAAAAGATATAAGTGAAGCACATAGAGAAAAAGTGTCTAGCTCAAAAGATATAAGTGAAGCACTATGAGCAAAAGTATCTAGCTGAAAAGATATAAGTGAAGCACTATGAGCATTCTAGCAAAATCACGATGAGTGCATGTCTCTCTCTCTCAAAAAGGTGTGCAGCAAGGATGATTGTGACACAACAAAAAGAGAAGACTCCTACGATACAAGACGCTCCAAGGAAAACACATATCATGTGGTGAATAAAAATATAGCTCCAAGTAATGTTACCGATGGATTGAAGACGAAAGAGGGGATGCCTTCCCGGGGCATCCCCAAGCTTAGGCTTTTTGGTGTCCTTGAATTTGGCTTGGGATGCCTTGATCATCCCCAAGCTTGAGCTATTTCCACTCCTTATCTCTTTGTCCATGAGAACATCACCCAAAACTTGAAAACTTCACAACACAAAACTTAAACAGAAACTCGTGATATCATTAGCACAAGAAAACAAACTACCACCTCTTTTGGTACTGTAGCAAACTTGAATTATATCTATATTGATGTTGGGCTACTGTATTCTCACTTTTCCACGGCTAGTACCCCGATACCAACCATAGTTTCATCAAAACAAGCAACCAACTCAACAAAAACATAATCTGTCAAAAACAGAACAGTCTGTAGCAATCTGTATACTTCGTATACTTCTGATACCTCAAAAATTCAGAAACATTACGACTGATTGGGAAAAAGGCATATCAACTAGCAGAAAAAAGAATCAACTCAAAATCTCTTTCTGAATAAAAATGAAAAATGATCTCGTGAGCGCAAAGTTTCTGTCTTTTTCCAGCAGGATCAAACAATAATTACCAAGACTGATCATAAAGGTTTTGCTTGGCTCAAACACAAAAATAAACACAAAAAACATAATCACAACAGAATTATGAAAGTGTGGATGCAACAAAACAGAAATAAAAAGATAAATTAATTGGGTTTCCTCCCAAAAAGCGCTATCGTTTAACGCCCTTAGCTAGGCATTGATAGTTCAATGATGCTCACACAAAAGACAAGAATTGAAGCACAACGAGAGCATCATGAAGCATGTGAAAATCACATCTAAGTCTAACATACTTCCTATGGATAGGCATTTTATTGGAAAACAGATTGTCAAGACAACCAATAGTTACCATGTGCAAGGAAGAAGAAAGAGACAATAGCAATCTCAACATAACGAGAGGTAATTAGGTAACATGAAAGTTTCTACCACAATATTTTCCTCTCTCATAGCAATTACACGTGGGATCATATTCAAATTCAACGATATAGCTATCACATAGGATATTCTTTTCATGATCCACATGCATGCAAAGTTGATGCTCTTCAAAAATAGTGGGATTATCATCAACTAAAGTCATGACGTCTCTAAACCCACTTTAAATAATATTGCAAACATCATATTCATCATGAGGCTTAAACAAAATTTGAAGATCATAAGAAAAATCATCACCCCAATCATGATCATTGCAACCAGTAGAGGACATAGCAAAACTAGCATCCCCAAGCTTAGGGTTTTGCATATTTTTAGCATGATTATCACTAATAGAATTTATAGTGAAACCATTGCAATCATGCTTTCCATCCAAGGAGCTCTCATGAATCACTTCATAAATTTCCTCATCACAATTTTCAGATTCACGCATCTCAAGCAAAACTCCATAGAGAAAGTCAAGTGCACTCAACTCACTAGCAATTGGATCAACATAATTGGATCTCTTAAAGAGATTGGCAAGTGGATGAGGATCCATATCACTAGATTTTCAGCAAGCGAAGATTCAAGCATATTGAAGGCACATAGCACACAAGCGAACAGAAAGCAAGCGAGACAAAAGGGCGATCGAAAACGGCAAACGAAAAAGGCAAATTGTGAAGTTGGGGAGAGGAAAACAAGAGGCAACTGGCGAACAAAGTAAATGCAAGAGATGAGTTTGCGACACTTACTTGGATGAGTTCTTAACTTGATCCTCCCCGGCAACGGCGCCAGAAATTCTTCTGCGATCCCACAGACAACAGCGTCAGAAATTGACACGTTGACGGAGGTTGGGCTTGCGTTGGTTTTTCCCTTGAAGAGGAAAGGGTGATGCAGCACAGGAGCAGTAAGTATTTCCCTTAGTTTGAGAACCAAGGTATCGATCCAGAAGGAGGGTCTCGTGAAGTCCAGAGTACCTGCGCAAACACAAACAAGCTTGCACCCAACGCTTCAAAGGGGTTGTCAATCCCTTCAAGATTGTTTGCAAAGTGAGATCTGAAGGCGGAAAGTGCAACGAAGTAAAAAGTGTAAGGCTGAAAATATGGTGTGGAGTAGACCCTGGGGGACATAGTGTTCACTAGAGGCTTCTCTCAAAATAGAAAGTATTACGATGGGTGAACAAATTACTGTCGAGCAATTGATAGAACCGCGCAAAGTCATGATGATATCTAAGGCAATGATCATACATATAGGCATCACGTGCGAGACAAGTAGACCGATAGTTTCTGCATGTACTACTATTACTCCACACATCGACCGCTATCCAGCATGCATCTAGTGTATTGAGTTCATGACGAACAGAGTAACGCATTAAGCAAGATGACATGATGTAGAGGGATAATCTCAAATCAATGATGAAAACCCCATCTTTTTACCCTTGATGGAAACAACACGATGAGTGCCTCGCTACCCCTTCTGTCACTGGGTGAGGTCACCGCACGGTATGAACCCAAAACCAAGCACTTCTCCTATTGCAAGAATCATAGATCTAGTTGGCCAGACGAAACCCACAACTCGAAGAGAATTACAAGGATATGAAATCATGCATAAGAGAGATCAGAAGAAACTCAAATAAGATTCATAGATAATCTGATCATAAATCCATAATTCATCGGATCTCGACAAACACACCGCAAAAGAAAATTACATCGGATAGATCTCCATGAAGATCATGGAGAACTTTGTATTGAGGATCCAAGGGAGAGAAGAAGCCATCTAGTTACTAGCTATGGACCCGTAGGTCTATGGTGAACTACTCACGCATCATCGGAGAGGTCATGGTGTTGATGAAGAAGTCCTTCGCATCCGAATCTCCCCTCCGGCACGGCACCAGAACGTGCCCGAGATGGGATCTTGCGGAGACTGAAGCTTGCGGCGGCGGAAAAGTACTTTCAATGATCTCGTGATTTTTTCTGGAATTTATGGGAATATATAGGCGAAAGACCTAGGGCAAAGGGCGTCCAGGGGGCCCACAAGCCTGGATCGCGACCTCCCCCCTGGCCACGGGGTGGGGCTTGTGGGGCCCCTGGGGCTCCCTGCCTTGGCTCCCAAGCTTCCCGATCTTCTTTCGTTCCAAAAAAAAATCTTTTCGGGGATTTTCTTCCGTTTGGACCCCGTTTCAAAATCTCATGTGAAAGGGGTCAAAAACATGGAACAACAGGAACTGGCACTTGGCACTGAGTTAATAAGTTAGTCCCAAAAAATATATAAAAGGCATACAAAACATCCAAAGTTTGACAAGATAATTGCATGAAACCATCAAAAATTATAGATACGTTGGAGCCGTATGAGGTACCACGAAGAAAAAAGGTCCGAGGGCCTGGAGAGGGGTCTTCCCCTCAATCGGAAAGGTTGGGGCAAACGAGCTACTGCGACTCGATGACATTATTCCAAAGGACGCGTGAAGTTCCCGTGCACCAGGGCCCTCGCCCTCCGCGGCAGCGATCTTCTCTTCCTCCATGGCGGCAGCCTTCCCGATGCCGGCCACCTCTTCCAGCAGCTCTTGTTCTTCGGGTGGCGACGGTGTGGTCAAGGACAATGGACAACAAGTTAAGGGTCAAGAAGTTTACTAAAGGAAAGCAAAAGTGTAGAAGGAATAAAATATCAAGTAAGCGGGATAGCCGACGGGATCTGCCGTCCAGGAATATCTGCTCCCCAGACGAGATGAGATCACGAGGGATAGTTCGTGCTTGCTTCATCAATAGCAGCATCTGCATGGGCGGGCATTCGGCGGAGGCCCTTTTCAGAGAATCCTTCCAGATGGCGGCAGTTTCAGAGAGGTTCTAAAAGAGAGGGCCCTCTTTGCAGGTCTCTTCCTAATGAACCTCTCCCGTATCCCTGACAGGGGTGGGAGGAGGCCTATCCTCATCTCCACCACGGGGCGGGGAGTGCACCGGGGCCTCACGGTGGGGACTGGCCCGGGGGTAGGCATAGGGTTCTACCCTGCATCTATCGTCGGGCCCATATCTGTCGTAGGATCCTCTCCTGCCACAGACCTGGACCGTTTCACCCTATGCACGAGGGGCTCCTCGTCCTCATCCCTGTCAAACCAATGATCATGCCAAGTCATTCGAGGCGTCAAAAAAAGAAGGGGAGAAGAACGTTGACGACACTGGTGGTGAAGGTACTTACTCCTAACCCATGAGCATGGATCACACCTCGTATGTTGCAGGAGGCGGAGTCGATCTTCCCCTCTTCAGAGTTTGTGGAGTAGGGTTTGGTGGCAGAGTTGAAGCTTTGGCCAGGGGCGAGCCCGACGAAGAAGTGGGATTAACGGGGGGCTGAGGTCCGTCCCTATATCCCTCTGTATATTGGTGGGAGAATCCTTGGCTTGATAAGGGCAGGGGGACTAGCGACTTGCTGCCACGCGTCCTTTTCCCTTGGAGGTTGTCTTCTTACTCCTGGGGGGAACCTGCGGAGGTGCGGGGGCCGACACTTCTCGGCCAACGGGCACGCGAAGGCGCCACCCTTGTTCTGGAGCTTGGGGGCCCTCCTCGAACTCCTCTTCCTCTGCAGCGAGCTCCGTCGCCTTCTCGGACCTCTCCTCGGCCAGGAGAGCTCCTGCCCCGGTAGGCTCCAACCCGATACCCTCTCCCAGGGAAAGGTTCTCGTCTTCTTCCCCGGAAGAGTCGCTTCCTCTGGACCTCTCCTCTCCTTCAGATGCCATGCCCTTGGCGGCTCTGACTCGCGTGTCCTCCGCAACCCGGGAAGCGATAAAAGCAATCTCCGCGTCCCTGGTGGGCGCAGTCAGGTTTTCATCTTCCTAGATGGCCCTTTCTCCGAGGCTGGAGAGCCACGCCATCCTGTTCTCCAAAGAAGGCAAGGCCCAGCCCGGAGGCGTTGTAATATAGCATCCACTGCAGAATTTGGTTCCTGCCGGAGTTGATATTCGAGGGGACGAATGACTCCGTAACAGCAGACCTTCCCTTGCAATGGCACCAGAAGAATGCTTCTAGAAGTCTCCGGAAATCAAAAATAGAAGAATGTTGTTGACGGCCCACCAGCGCATGGGATTGTAGCAGTTTTCGAGGGTAGAGTATTCGAGCCAAATTTGTTGGTACGCCTATAGGAGGTGAGAGGATACTCTCAAGTATTAGCAGCTGAATGCGTCAGATTCAACCACACCTGAAAGATTAGTATCTGCAAGCAAAGTAGTAACCTCAAAGTAGTATCATAACAACGGTGTCAGAAACGATCTGTTTTCACGGCAAACTATTTCTAACGATTGTATCAATGGTGCCAAGTTGCCTCGTTGACGGAAGTTGTCAGTTCCCGTCAACGACCAGCGTACCAAAATTGTAGCAGGTAAAGCAGTGTAACAAGTAATAGCAGTGGCAATGAACAATATTAGTGACAGCAGTAGCAAGCGACAGTAGTAGCAACAGTAGAAGCAGAGCAAGACAAGTAACAGCAGCAGAGCAAGACAAGTAATAGCAGCAGTAGGAAAAACTCGTAGGCAATGGGTCGGTGATTTGTTTGGATGATATTCATCATGCAACAGTTATAACACGGAGAGATATGTGGCTAGCTCCCGTTCGTCAATGTGATGTAGGCATGCATTCCGTGTGTCGTCATACATGCTTAGGGAAAAGAACTTGCATGACATCTATTGTCCATCCCTCCCGTGGCAGCGGGGTCCAAAAGGAAACTACAGGATATTAAGGTTCTCCTTTTAATAAAGAACCAGACCAATGCATTAGCACTTGGTGAACACATGAACTCCTCAAACTATGGTCATCACCGGGAGTGGTTCCGGTTATTGTCACTCCGGGGTTGCCGGATCATAACACATAGTAGGTAACTACAACTTGCAAGATCGGATCTAAAACACACATATATTGGTGACAACATAATAATTTCAGATCTGAAATCATGGCACTCGGGCCCTAGTGACAAGCATTAAGCATGGCAAAGTAGTAGCAATATCAATCTCAGAACATAGTGGATACTACGGATCAATCCCCATCGAAACTAACTCGATTACATGATAGATATCATCCTACTCATCACCGCCCAGCGAGCCTACGAATAGATTACTCACGAACGACGAAGAGCTTCATCGAATTGGAGAGGGAAGAAGGTTGATGATGACGATGGCGACGATTTCCCCTCTCCGGAGCCCAAAACGGACTCCAGATCTGCCCTCCATATGAAGAACAGGTTGTGGCGGCGCCTCCGTATCTCAAACGCGATGAAATATTTTCTTTTTATTTTTTCTGGGACGAAAGTGAACTTATAGAGCTGAGGTTGGGGGCGGCAGAGCTGTGTGGGCCCCACAAGCTTGCCCACCGCCACGAGGGGGTGGCGGAGGCAGTTCTTGTGGCCCAGTGGCCCACCCCCTCAAGTGGATCTTGGCGCAGATATTTTTCATATTTTCCAAAAATGCTCCCCGTAAATTTTCAGGACGTTTGGAGAACTTTGATTTCTGCACAAAAATAACACCAAGGCAATTCTACTGAAAACAGCGTCAGTCCAGGTTAGTTCCATTCAAATCATGCAAATTAGAGACCAAAACAAGGGCAAAAGAGTTTGGAAAATTAGATACGATGGAGACGTATCAACTCCCCCAAGCTTAAAACCTTGCTTGTCCTCAAGCAACTTAGGTCACAAACTGAGAGAGAAAGAAAAACTTTGACAAACTCTGTTTGATCTTGTTGTTGCAACTATGTCTAACTCATAACCAGAATTTCAGCAAGATCACAAGTTAACCACATAAGCAAGTGACACAAAGGTTTCACAGTAAACTACTATCAATGGCATAATCAGCTAACGAGCAAATAATAATGAGTTTCAAATACCGACACTTCAATCAAGACAAGCATGAAGCAATACGAATAGGTGGTATCTCGCTAGCTCTTTCTGAGACCGCAAAACATAAATGCACATCACTTTCAAAGATCAAGGGCTGACTAAACATTGTAATTCATAGCAACGAAGATCCAGTCATAGTCATACTCAATGTCAATCAAAAGCAAACCATAAAAATGACAGAGGTGCTCACTAATTGGTGCTTATAAAAGAGGAGGATGACTCAACAGGAAAATAAATAGACAGGCCCTTCGTAGAGGGAAGCATTGATTTGCAGAGGTAACAGAGCTCAAGCTTTGAAAATAGAGATATTAATTTTGGGTGGCATGCTTTCATTGTCAATGCAATGACCAAGAGTTCTCAATATCTTCCATGCTACTCATGCTATAGGAGGTTCCCAAACAGAAAAGTAAAGTTTTAACTCCCCCACCACCAATCAATCACACTCCATGGCTAGCCGAATCCTCGGGTACCATCCATACTAACATCAATCCGGGGGGAGTCTTGTTTTACAGTTATGTTTTCGATTTAAGCGTGGAACTGGGCATTCCAATTACTAGACCCTTTCTCGTGAATGACAGTGAATAAACACATGTCGAGGATAACACTCCTAGCATGGAAGATACCAATAGCTCCCTGTCACCACATGAGCGGTTCGGGCATGCAAAACAGATTATTTCTTGAAGGTTTAGAGTGTGGCACATGCAAATTTACATGGAACGGCAGGTAGATACCGCAAATAGGTAGGTATGGTGGACTCTCATGGAGAAACTTTTGGTTTTATGGAAGTGGATGCACAAGCAGTATTACGCTTAGTACAAGTGAAGGCTAGCAAAAGACTGGGAAGCGACCAACTAGAGAGCGACAACAGTCATCAAGATGCAATGAGTTTGACTAACATTGAATGCAAGCATGAGCAGGATATAAATCACCATGAACACGAACATCATAGAGGCTATGTTGATTTTGTTTCAACTACATGCATGAACATGCGCCAAGTCAAGCCACTTGAAACATTCAAAGGAGAATACCATCCTATCATACTACATCATAGTCATTTCGAAATCTATGTTGGCATTCAAGACAAACCATTATAAACTCTTAGCTAAATAAGCATGGCATCAGAAACTGTGATCTCTATGTTGTCATTGCAAACATGGTTCTCTCACAACAAAGCTAAATCTGGGTCGACATGCTAGTCATATTTAAAAAAACAAAATAGATAGAGTTCATACCAGCTTTTCAGTCTCAGTCACTTCATCATATATCATCTTTATTGCCTTTCACTTGCACGATCGAACGATGTGAACAATAATAAGAGTGCTCGTGCATTGGACTAAGCTGAATCTGCAGGCAAACACAAAGGAGAAGACAAAGTAATATGGCTCTTTGAAAGCTAAACAGGTATGCATGCAAGAACCACTAAACATTGAAACCAATATCTTCTACTTTGACCCAAAGAAAAAGAAACCTATTTACACGGGAAAGCTCCCAAGAAGCAAAAGAAGAAAGAAAAATATTTTTGGGTTTTCTCAAAAGGACACAAAACAAGAAAACAAGAAAACGAAAATAAACTAGCATGGATAATACAGTGGCAAAGTGTAAACACCGGCTAACAAAGTGAAAGCATAAGCATGAATGTAAAGTCGATGAGAACGCGTACTCCCCCAAGCTTAGGCTTTTGGCCTAGCTTGGTCTACTCCCATGGATGGTCCTGGCGAAACCCAAAATCATAATGGGTGTTATATGGGAGTGCTGCAGCCACTGCCTGAATAGCTGCCTCACGAAGTCGAGCAGCCGTCGCCTCCCTCTCATACTCCTCTGCCTCTCCTATGGTTATGTAGTATCTTCGTTTTACCTGAAAGTCAAAGAAAGCAGGAGTAGGAAGGGTAATATGGAAAACACGTTGTCGGTTAAATATCAAGCGGTACAGGAGGGATCCATGATCTCTCTCAAGGAACTGGTAGCGTGTTAGAGCGATATGATCAAGGTAGGCTGTACGGAGAGGGGGGTATTCTGGACGGATGGATACTAGAAAATTTGCTAAGCGTGTAGCATGAACTCCACCAAAGAAATTCCCCTCACTGGCATTTTTATTCAGCCTCCTTGCTATTATAGCTCCCATAGTGAAGCTCATGTCACCTGTTACTATGCTCTTAAGGATACTATGGTCGAAAGCGCATAGGTGACAATGTGCACCCTTGCCGTTAATGCACCTACCTATGAAGAGGGCAAAGTAGTGCAAGGCAGGGAAATGGATGCTTCCTATGGTGGCTTGCGTGATATCTCTGGTTTCTCCAACAGTTATACTAGAGACAAAGTCTCTAACCGAAGACTTAGAAGGATCATTAATACTACCCCCATCGGGTATCTTACAAATCCTATTGAAATCCTCCAAATCCAGGATATAGGATTTATCATACAGATCAAACAGTATGGATGAGTCATGGCCAACTAAAAATTTAAATCTACGCATGAAAGAGGCAGTGAGCATAGCATACTGTTCACATTTATCTGAGAGGAACTCTTCTAAGCCGGCATTGCGGACAAGTATATCAAACTCATCCTTGAAACCTTCTTCGATCATGAACTCATCAGAAGGCCATTCACATGGTTGTACCGGTGCGTCCCTTAGTTGAAAAGGTTCGGACTCCCAAAAAGAAAGACGAGGACCCTTCTCACTTGAGGAACCACCATAAACTTCCTCCTGAACATAATTTCCTTTTGCTGAATTTTTTTAAGTTCAAGAGAAAAGTGAATGAAGACCCACCACACCTTGTAGCAACTACTCCTACTAGTGCCTAGAGACTGTATCACGCGCTAAAACTACTTGGGACCAGCTAAAATCAACCTTTCTAGCTCAAGAACAGGGTCACCAAGGTAGCAAGAATATGTGAAGGATAAAGCACTAGAGCAAAAACTAATTGGACAAATGGAGGAGTCACTTACCAAGGAGTAATTTCCCCAAAACGGTTCGGAGAATGGTGCTTTGAGCAAGGAGATCAAAAATCACAGCCAAATGAGCAAGAACACGGGTTTGAGCTGCGAAACAATTTTTTCTGGAGGTGGAAGAAGAGGCTGGGAGATGGAATGAGTGGAGGGGGTCCCTGTGGGCCCCACAAGCTTGCTCTCCGCCACCAGGGGGTGGCGGTGGCAGGGCTTGGGGCCCACTGGTGTGGCCCCCAAGCCAGCTCTGAGGCCCAGTAATTTTCAAAAATTCTAGAAAAAATCATACTAAATTTTCAGGACCATCGGAGAACTTTTATTTTCGAGGTATTTTTCTCCGGGACGCTAAAACAGAAAACAAGAAAAGCTAAACTAATTCCATCATTTTTCTTCTAAGCAAAAGAAAATGAAAGCTCAAAACATAGGTATGTGACTCTTTGATTCATCTGTTTCATGGTCATCGAAAGAAATCCGTCAATAGGATTGATCAAGTCCTCATGACAAAACCTTCTCGAATCGCAAGAGAGAATGGAGAATTTTTCGAATAGCCACTAAGTCACCTCAATGGGGATATGTATCTCCCCAACAAGCAAATCATACTTCATCTTGACACGAGGAATAGGGCATTCAAAGCTCCCAATAAGAATCGATGAAGTCTTTTCAATAGCATTGATGCAATGTACTTGATATCGTTTCTTCAGAAAATGCACTGTGTGCTCCTTACCGTTGACATGGAAAGTGACATTGCCTTTGTTGCAATCTATAACAGCGCCTGCAGTGTTTAAAAAGGGTCTTCCGAGGATGACAGTCATGGCATTGTCCTCGGGAATATCCAAGATAACAAAGTCTGTTAAGATAGTGGTGTTAGCAACCACAATAGGCACATCCTCACAAATAACGATAGGGAAAGCAGTTTATTTGTCGGCCATTTGCAGAAAAATTTCAGTGGGTGTCAACTTATCTAATTCAAGTCTACGATAAAGAGAAAGCGGCATAACACTAACACCGGCTCCAAGGTCACATAAGGCAGTTCTTAGGTAGTTTCCTTTAATGTAGCAAGGTATAGTGGGCACTCCGGGATCACCAAGTTTCTTAGGAGTTCCACCTTTGAAAGTGTAATTGGCAAGCTTGGTGGAGATCTCAAGATCTGGTATCTTCCGTTTATTAGTCACGATATCTTTCATGTACTAGGCATACGGAGACATCTTGAGCATATCAGTTAACCGCATCTGCAGAAAGATGGGTCTTATCATATCAACGAAGCACTCAAAATGCTCATCATCCTTTTTCTTGGATGGCTTAGGAGGAAAGGGCATAGATCTCTGAACCCATGGTTCCCTTTCTTTACCATGCTTCCTAGCAGTGAAGTCATGCTTATCGTATTTCTTTGGTTGTGGGTTATCAGGATTAATCGTAGGTTCAATCTCCACATCCTCATCATTGCTAGGTTGAGCATTATTATGACCATCACTGTCCATATTGTCACGAGGTTCATGTTCATCACCAGATTGTGTTTCTGCATCAGACACAGAAATATCATTAGGTTCTTCAGGTGTGATAGTATTTGGTGAACTGGCATGTAGGTTTCTATCATCCTTCTTCTTCTCCTTAGGATGACTCGGTGTATCAGCATTGATTCCTTGAGAATCTTGATCAATTCTCTTAGGATGACCTTCAGGATACAAAGGTTCCTGAGTCATTTTGCCTCCTCTAGTAATGACTCTGAGAGAGTTGTCATTTAATTCATTGAGCACGTCATTCTGAGCTTCAAGTAATTGTTCTACCTGAGTAGTAATCATAGAGGCATGTTTACTCAAAAGCTTCACATCATTGACATTTCTGTCTACACAAGCACTTAAATGGCTAAGCATACGAGTACTTTGTTCCAAATGTCTGCTGACATAATCATTGAAACTCTGTTGTTTGGCAACAAAGTTGTCAAATTCATCAAAGCATAGGCTAGCAGGTTTGTCAAAAGGAATATCACTCTCATCAAACCTACGCTGAGAATTCACCATGGATCTCTTCGATAGGTGGTAGATTTTTGACATCTTCAGATCTAATGCCTTTCTCTTGCATAGATTTCTTGGCTTATTGCATACCTTCGGGACTGAGGAATAGAATACCTCCTTTCTTCGGAGTTGGCTTAGGAGGTGGTTCGGGAATAGTCCAAGCATTATCGTTGATCAAGATGTTATTCAGTAGGGTCTCAGCTTGTTCTACAGCTCGTTCCCTAAAAACACAACCGGCACAACTATCTAGGTGGTCTCTAGAGGCATCGGTAAGTTCGTTATAGAGGATATCAAGTATCTCGTTCTTCTTATGAGGGTGATCAGTTAAAGCATTTTGTAGCTGGACGAGCCTCCCCCAAGCTTGTGGAAGACTCTCTTCTTGGAGTTGAGCAAAGTTGTATATTTCCTGCAAGGCAACTTGCTTCTTATGGGCAGGGAAATATTTCTCACAGAAGTAATAGACCATATCCTGGGGACTACTCACACATCCAGGAGCAAGAGAGGTGAACCAGGATTTAGCGTCATCCTTTAGAGAGAAAGGAAACAGCTTAAGGATATAGTAGTGGTGGATCTTCTCCTCATTAGTGAAAAGGGTGGCTATATCGTGTAGTTTGGCAAGATGGGCTACGACCGTCTCAGACTCATAACCGTGAAAAGGATCAGATTCGACTAGAGAGATTATCTTAGGATCGACAGAGAATTCATAATCCTTATCGGTAATAAAGATAGGTGAAGTGGCAAACTTTGGGTCGTATTTCATCCAAGCTTTCAGAGATTTTTCCTTCCACTTGAGAAGTAATTTCTCAGCGTCATAGGCATCCTTACACGCAAGAAAATCCTCAGCTATCTCTCCCTCCATAACGTAACCCTCCGGTATATCAGGCAATTCATATCTAGGAGAGCTAGATCTAACAGGAGCAAAAGCAGGTTCTAACTCAATAGTATCGCCAGTTTCAGAAGCATCACGAGCATTGGCAGTAACTCTAGCAATATGAGCATCAATGAATACCCCTAGTGGAACGTCAGGCAAAGCAGTATCTCTAGCAGTATCAAGCATAGCATCATCAGGCAAAATAGCATCTCTAGCATCATCAGGCAAAGCAGTATCAAGCATAGCATCTCTAGCAGTATTAGGCAAAGCAGTATCAGGCATAGTATCAAGCATAGCATCTCTAGCAGTATCAAGCATAGCATCTCTAGCATTAGCATCATAAGCATCATCAAGCACAGGCGACATATCAAGATTTCTAGCAGGAGGTGATGTCGCAAACTTGCTCGTAACTGAAGGTGAATCAAGTGTAGAGCTAGATGGCAATTCCTTACCTCCCCTCGTAGTTGAGGGCAAGACTTTGGTCTTTGGATCCTTCGGATTCTTCCTAGTGATCAGTAGATATAGCAACACCTCCCCGGCAACGGCACCAGAAAAATGCTGACTCCGTAACAGCAGACCTTCCCTTGCAACGGCACCAGAAGAATGCTGCTAGCACTCTCCGGCAATCGAAACTAGAAGAATGTTGTTGATGGCCCACCAGCGCATGGGGTCGTAGCAGTTTTAGAGGGTAGAGTATTCGATCCAAATTTGTTGGTACGCCTATAGGAGGTGAGAGGATACTCTCAAGTATTAGCAGTTGAATGCGTCACATTCAACCACACCTGAAAGATTAGTATCTGCAAGCAAAGTAGTAACAACAAAGTAGTATGATAACAACGGTCTCAGAAATGATCCGTTGACACGGCAGACTATTTCTAACGATTGTATCAATGGCGCCAAGTTGCCTCGTTGACGGAAGTTGTCAGTTCCCGTCAACGACCAGCGTACCAAAACTGTAGCAGGTAACAGCAGCGTAACGAGTAATAGAAGTGGCAAGGAACAGCAGTAGTGACAGCGGTAGCAAGCAACAGTAGTAGCAGCAGAGCAAGACAAGTAACAGCAGCAGAGCAAGACAAGTTACAGCAGTAGAGCAAGACAAGTAATAGCAGCAGTAGGACAAACTCGTAGGCAATGGGCTGGTGATTTTTTTGGATGATATTCATCATGCAACAGTTATAACACGGAGAGATATGTGGCTAGCTCCCGTTCGTCAATGTGATGTAGGCATGCATTCCATGTGTCGTCATACGCGCTTAGGGAAAAGAACTTGCATGACATCTATTGTCCATCCCTCCCGTGGCAGCGGGGTCCAAAAGGAAACTATGGGATATTAAGGTTCTCCTTTTAATAAAGAACCGGACCAACGCATTAGCACTTGGTGAACACATGAACTCCTCAAACTATGGTCATCACCGGGACCGGTTCTGGTTATTGTCACTCCGGGGTTGCCGGATCATAACACATAGTAGGTAACTACAACCTGCAAGATCGGATCTAAAACGCACATATATTGGTGACAACATAATAATTTCAAATCTGAAATCATGGCACTCGGGCCCTAGTGACAAGCATTAAGCATGGCAAAGTAGTAGCAACATCAATCTCAGAACATAGTGGATAGTAGGGATCAATCCCCATCAAAACTAACTCGATTACATGATAGATCTCATCCTACTCATCACCGCCCAGCGAGCCTACGAATAGATTACTCACGAACGACGAAGAGCTTCATGGAATTGGAGAGGGAAGAAGGTTGATGATGACGATGGCAACGATTTCCCCTCTCCGGAGCCCAAAACGGACTCCAAATCTGCCCTCCAGATGAAGAACGGGTTGTGGCGGCGCCTCCGTATCGCAAACGCGTTTTATTTTTATTTTTTCTGGGACGAAAGTGAACTTATAGAGCTGAGGTTGGGGCGGCAGAGCTGTGTTGGCCCCACAAGCTTGCCCACCGCTACCAGGGGGTGGCGGAGGTAGGGCTTGTGGCCCACTGACCCACCCCCTCAGGTGGATCTTGGCGCTGATATTTTTCATATTTTCCAAAAATGCTCCCCGTAAATTTTCAAGACGTTTGGAGAACTTTGATTTGTGCACAAAAATAACACCAAGGCAATACTGCTGAAAACAGCGTCAGTCCAGGTTAGTTCCATTCAAATCATGCAAATTAGAGTCCAAAACAAGGGCAAAAGAGTTTGGAAAAGTAGATACGATGGAGTCGTATCAACGACCCCTACCGGCAGATGGAACAGTCCCATGTCTTTAAACAACTGGTCACAGAGCCAACCATGGTCATAGACTGTTAGGTTGTTGACGGTTCCTGGGTACAACTGCATCCAGTCGGCACGGCCGTTGAACTCTCATGCGAACACGTCCCTCTTGAGGAGTGGGGTGACGTGGCACCGAAGGAAGTCAGCTCCTACATGCCGGATGGTAAGCCCAACAAATTTGAGGCGGGTGGTCCTGTTCAGCGTCGGGCGGAGCTTGTCATCAAAGAGACCCAAGCTACTCCAGTCGTCGCTGCACAAGACACAGGTTGTCCGTGCAGGACAGAACTCGGGGGTTTTGGCGTCCTTGATCCAACACTAGTCGCCCCTCCACTCTTCCCACTTCTCGTGGTATTGGCCACAGAGGTATCCCGAGCCATCCTTCTTGGCCCGGGGAATCCAGCTAACGTTCCCCGAGCGGTGATTCTTTTCCTCTTTCCGGGGGATGAAGAAGTGCGTGAACAAATCCATGTTTGGGGAGACTCCGATGAAGTTCTTGCACAAGTGGGTGAATATTTCCATGCACGACATTGCGTTGGGCGTGAATTCCAAAAAATGGAGTCCATATGTCACCATCATGACGCTGAAGAAAACGGAAAAGGGGGAGAAAGTCCACAGTAGAAGTACGCGCAGAAGAAGCGGTACGAATCTGATGGCGTATTCTCCTTGGGGATATCCGGCAGAACTACAAGCGCCATGTGCCCCTTTGTCTCTATCCCCCACATGTAGGCATACTTCACAATCAAGGTGTTGGGGTCCAGATTTGACGGGGAGAAAACCATGTCTCCCAACCATCGCTTCATTGCTTCCTCTGTTCTTCTCCTCTTCTCATTGGCGGCTCGCATCTTCACCTCAGTTGTGTGCTTCCCCTTCACGCCAGTCGTCTTCTTGCCCATATCCCTTAAGCGGCGAGAGATTCGGCAATGCGTGTGAAGGGACCGGCGGCCGCAAAGTTGTCTTCTTGGTTGGAGGAGGAAGGAGAGGATAGGGGGCGGAGAGGCAGATGCGAATGACCAGCGCCCCCATCTCACGAACCCTTCCTGATGTATGGGGGCCATGCCTTGGGGGCTAGATCTTCTCTATCGCTGCGAGGAACCACCATTTGCTTACCGGAGGTTCCCCCTTTTAACTCCCTAACGGCTATTATTCGGCAACCCCCCACGACGTGCGTTAAATGCGCTGAGGGAACGTGGGTCGTGGGAGGAGTAGCGGTTCCTCGACACGTGTATGTGCATTTAGGGAGCCTAATCCAACATGCCCAGCGGCACGTATGGCTCGGGCTCGGGGGCTTTTGTCGAGGACACAAACACGGGTGTTTATTTCCGCTGACTTGTGCATGGACGACGAGCCACCGGCTCAACAACCTAAGGCTGCCAGGGAATGCTACCACTTTATCAAGGCCTCGCTAGGGCCAGAGAAGCCTCTCTGTGATGAGTCAATGAGCGCATCAAGGATACCAAGACTCTGGAAGACGCGGCCCCCGATGGTTGTCTTCTTAGGCGAGACCAACACCAACAGCCCATGACGTGCCAAGAACCCTCGGCACATGCCGAGGGCGAAGGCACAATCATCCGCTCCAAGACCCGGCAAGTCGCCTCCCCGGCAGGTGTGAGCCAGCCCGCCACAGCTCCACCTCATCACTACACTAGTCACGTGTCGATGAGGTGTCGAGCCCTCAGACGGCTAGGTGGCTCTCGCTCGCTACCTGGCGCCGCGTGGAACATAGGTAGCAACCTGTTGACACCCCTCCAGAAGTGTGTTAAGACCTCAAGCCATGGTCAGCCCATAGGTGGCAGAGGCTTGCGGCGAACGCACCCCCGCTCGCCACCTAGGGGTGCATTTATGGAGCTCTGTCTTAAGTGATAGAGTTAGGTATGATAGCACTGTTAGCTATCTGATCATGTTAGTTGCCACTATGGACACCCCTTGAGCTATAAAAGGAGGCCTGATGCAACCTAGCAAAAGATTCATATTTTTGGGTATTCAAGCACTGAGAGAATCGATACTTGGTAGATTAGGTCCCCGTGGGATTAGTGCCAAATGTAAGTGTATGCGCGTGCTAGCTCTCCCCAGCAACCCTTGCTGGGGGATAGCTCCATGCAAACTTTGTCTTCCCCAATCAATCCACCAAAGCAGGAGTAGGGTTTTACACTTCACAATAGCCCGAACCTGGGTAAAAAAACCGAGTCTCGTCATCATGTTGTTTCATAGTCTCTGCTCTTTGTGCGATATGACCTCCCTGCCGAACCACAAGGGGCCCGAAGATCCCATAGGTGATCGTGTATACACTTGCACCGATAGGGTCATCCAAAACTAATGTCTTAAATCAAATAAGTTTTTCTTTTGTTGGTATGTGAAACTAGGTGGTATATATTTAGCAACAATGTAATTAGCATAATTTACATACCAAGGAGTATTACATGAAGCATTTATAATAATTAATTATTCATTAGGAAAACTATCATCAATAGGGAGTGGGTCATCAAGAACATTTTCCATCCTAGACAAATTATCTAATACATGATTCTGAGCTCCCTTTCTATCAATAATATGCAAGTCAAATTATTGAAGTAAAAGTAGACACCTAAAGTATCTAGGCTTAGCATCTTTCTTTTCCATAAGGTATTTAATAGCAACATGATTGGTGTGAATAGTAACTTTAGAATGAACAATATAAGATCTAAACTTATCACATGCAAACACAACTGCTAGAAATTATTTCACAGTAGTAGCATAATTTCTTTGAGCACTATCTAGAGTTTTACTAGCATAATGAATAACAATCAATTTCTTATCAACTCTTTGCACTAGAATAACACCGACAGCATAATCAATGGCATCACACATAATTTCAAATGGCAAGTTCCAATCCGGTGGTTGAACAATAGGTGCAGAAATTAAGCATTTCTTAAGTATTTAAAAGGCCTCTACACAATCATCATCGAAAACAAATGGAACCTCTTTTTGAAGAAGAAATCTTTGAAAAATATTTAATGAAACGTCTATAAAAAGCAGCATGACAAAGGGAACTTATTATAACTTTAACATCTTTAGGACATGGAATTTTCTAAATTGCATCAACTTTAGCCGTATCTACCTCAGTGCCTCATTCAGAAATTTTATGCCCAAGTAATATACCTTCATTCACCATAAACTCCCAATTCAAGACAAGATTAGTTTCTTCACATCTATGCAAAACTTGATCAAGGTTGCTTAAGCAATCATCAAAAGAAGTCCCATAATGGGAAAAAATCCATGCATACCTCAACAATATTTACGCAAGAATCGGAGAATATAGTATCATACATCTTTGAAAACTAGCAGGTGCATTACATAAACCAAAATGAATACGTCTATAAGCATAAGTTCCAAAAGGACAAGTAAAATTAGTTTTCTCTTGGTCTTCTTTTCACACAGGAATTTGAGAGAAAGCAAAATATCCATCAAGGAAACAAAGTGTGTATGCTTAGATAATCTTTCTAACATTTGATCAATAATAGGCAAGGGGTAATGATTTTTTCCAATACTTTGTTTAATTTCTTTAAATCAATTACCATCGTATAACCAGTTACAATTCTTTGTGGGATAAGTTCATTTTTATTACTAGGAACAACAGTTATACCTTATTTCTTAGGAACACAATGGACACGACTTACCCATCTACTATAATAAATAGAATAATTTTACCTGCCTCAAGAAGCTTTAATATTTCAGTTCTTACCACTTCTTTAATCTTAGGATTTAGTCAACGTTGATGATCAATGATGGTTTAGCATCCGGTTTTGTATTAATCTTGTGTTGAGATAGAGTATGATTAATGCCCTTAAGATCATCAAGATTATATATCCAATAGCAGCCTGGTGCTTCCTCGGAGTTTTGAGTAATCTCTTATCTTCATGCTCTAAAAGGTTAGCAGTAATAATAATAGAATATATATTATTTTCATCAAGATATGCGTATTTTAATGTATCAAGTAATTTCTTTAATTCAAACATACGATCTCCCTTAGGTGGGGGAGGACCTCCTAGAATGCCAATAGACAAATTGTGTTTAAGGATAGGTGATCGCTTAAAGAATACTCATCTATCAGATTCCTCTCATTCATATGCATACCATTTTCATGGCCTAGAAAATATTGTTCTAATGGATTAGTAGGAGGCACGAAAATAGAAGCAAGACCAATAATTCCATCTTTACTAGATAATTGTTTCTCATGTGGTTGTCTACCAAACTTACAAAAAATAGACTCAGCAGACACATCACCAAAATTGACTTTAACCTTTTATTTAACAAAATCAATTTCAGCATTAACGGTATTCAATAAAGATCTACCAAATATAATGGGACAAAAAATACTAAGGAATTAGTAGGGTCTTTGACCTTTCCACACATGACTTCAACATCTCTAATAATCCCAAGTGGTGAAATAGTATCTCTATTTGCAAGTTTAATTGTGACATCAATATCCTCATTCTCTCAGGGTGTTATATTATTAATGATTTCTTGAAATAAAGTAAAAGGTATAACACTCACACTAGCACTTATATCACACAAACCATGATAGCAATGATCTCTAGTTTCAACAGAAACAACAGGCATGGCAACCATTTGTTTATTCTTCTCTAACTGATCATGTTTGTTTCGAGCAGGTTTTGCAATTATAGCAGCCTCACCATAAAAATAAATAACATGCCCATAAATATTATCAACCAAGATATCCTTAACAATAGCAATTTTAAGTTCTACACAGCATGTTCCTTAATCCTAACAAGAATATGTGGTTTTTCATTGTAAGTAGTAGGCACAATCGGATTGATATTATAAAAATTGTTTTAGATTTAAATTTAACAGGTTCCTCTAAAAATTCTTCAATGGGTGGATGAAATTTAAACCACTTCTACTTAGGGAGATCAACATGAGTAGCAAATGATTCGTAAAAGGAAGCTACTATCTCAAATTCAAGTCCATAATTAGTACTAAACTTATGAAAAGCATTAGTTTCCATAAAAGATTTAACACAATAAAACTTAAGCATTATACCCGACTCTTTATGTTTGTCGAGTTCCTAATCTTGAGAGTTACATTTAATTCTTTCCAAAAGATCCCATTTGAATTCAATAGTTCTCGTCATAAAGGAATCGGTAGAAGAAGAATCAAGCATCAATTGATCATCATAAGACAACATAGTATAAAGGTTTTGTATAATTATTTACCTTGAGAGATCATGATTGGGGCATGTGTACATAATATACTTAAGACTCTTCAAAGCTTGAGCAATATTTTCTCCTTCACAAGACCAAAAATTATATATATATAATATCGATCATGATGAACCAGATGCATAGGATAAAATTTCTGGTGAAATTCGAGCTTCAATCGATATGTGTCCCATGTTCCAGCATCATCCAATAGTCTATACCAAATCAATGCATTTCCCTCCAAAGGTAAAGGGAATACCTTATTCTTAAATCCATGTTCGAATAAACCTACAAGCTTAAATAATCCACAAATTTTATCTATATATATCAAGTGCAAACCAGGATGAGTTGTTCCATCTGCTGCATAAGGATTAGCTAGCAGTTTCTCTAACATACCCGGAGGAATTTCATAGTAAATATTTTTAGTAGGTTCAGTAGGTTGGGAAGCGGCTCTTGCCACTTCCAGTTGAGGTGAAAAAATTCCAAACAAATCTATCAAACGATTATCATTCATAGTAGCAAGCAACACTAAATTCCAGCACGTACCAAAAATGCTTCCTTACCAAATTCAACTTACCAAAGGCGCTTCACTCTATGGAAACGACAATAGAAAAGAGTCTTGGCGACCCAAAAATATTGGGTATCAATCATAGTCCTTTCTATAAGTAAGAGTGTCGAACCCAACGAGGAGGAGAAGGAAATGACAAGCGGTTTTCAGCAAGGTATTCTCTCCAAGTGTTGTAAGTAACAATGATAGATAGTTTTGTAGCAAGATAATTTGTAATGAGTAACAAATAATAATAGTAGCATAGGTGCAGCAAGTTGGCCCAATTCTTTTTATATCAAAGGGCAAGCCGCAAAGTTCTCTTGTATAAAGCAAAATGCTCTCGTGGACACATGTGAATTGTCATCTAGTTACATTCATCATGTTTAGATGATTCACGTTCGTAACTTTCATAATTTCATATGTGTGTGGACCGGTGCTTGCTTGTTGTTCTTACTTAAAAAATAACCCACTTATGATTACCCCCTCTCACAAGCATTCGCATCTACGAAAGAATAATTAAGATAAATCTAACCATAGCATGAAACATGTGGATCCAAATGAGTCCCTTACGGAATAACACATTAAACTAGGGTTTAAGCTTCTATCACTCTAGCAACCAATAATCTACTTATTACTCCACAATGCCTTCCCTTAGGCCCAAACATGGTGAAGTGTCATGTAGTTTACATTCACATGACACCACTAAAGGAAGCAACAACATACAAATCATCAAAATATCGAATGAATACCAACTTCACATGATTACTTGTAACTAGACTTCTCCCATGTCCTCGAGGAGAAAAGTAACTACTCACAAATCATCACTATGTTCAAGATCAGAGGTATAATGAATATGATTAAGGATCTTAACCTATTATGCTCCACCAAGTAAACTAACTAGCATAAGCTACAATGTGTAACCAACACTACTAGCAACCCACACGTACCAATCTGAGGTTTTGAGACAAAGATTGAATACTGGAGATGCACTAGGGTTTGATATGAGATGGTGTTGGTGAACATTATGATGAAAATACATCCTCCCATGAAGGATGAAGCGTTTTTGACGACGATGGCTTTTATTTCCCCCTCCCAAATGGATGTTTCCCTTGCAGAATCGCTATGCCAAAGAGAAAATGTGATCCTACTGACATTTCGACCCTGAGAGCATGGTACTTTGTCCCAAAAGTATCCTCTTGATTTTTTCTAGCTCAAAACCCTACATATAGGAGAAGATGGGCACCAGAGGCCGCTAGTGGGACTCACACGACATCAGGGTGTGCCCTGTTGCCTTGTGGGCAACTCGTGCCCCTCCCTTCCTGTAGTTCTTTGCTCCAATATTCATTATACATTCTATAAATATTCTCCATGAAGTTTCGGGTAATTTGGAGTCCAAAAAATTTCCAGCCTTCCCCATAACCTTTCAGGTCCAGAATTCCAATTTCCGGTGATTTCCCCCTTTGTGTAGTCCTTGTAAAATAAGAGAGAAAATATATAAAGATTGCATCAAAATATGAAATAATACATGAAAATATTATAAATATCAATATGAAATCATGATGCAAAATGGATGTATCAAGTAGTAGCCTTCCTGACGGCATGGCAGCCGGAGGATAGATCTAGTACAAGACACAAGACTTGGTTTATAAAACCATGAAGATCAAACATCAAATAGAAGGCAAGCTACTTACCGGCAAGAGAAGACCCGACAAGATCCATGTCAGCAAGCTCCCCACTACCTTTCCACCGCTCCTCCTCCACGACCAGCGAGTCACTTGTCAAATAGGTGTCAAGCGGGGAGGTCATTTGGTGAGTCTTGTCATGCAAGGTTGTTAGAATCGTGATTCTGTTGTAAGATTCTATGACTTTAAGATCCAAAGTAACCCCTTTCATTCTACGATTTTGGTTGATAGAATATACGTTTTTATAATCTTAATATTGAACATTCTGTGATTTGCGATCCTACCATTGGAGGTCCTATCCGATTCAGAATCGCGATTCTGACAACCATGTTGTCAGGGCACGGGTCAGCTGACCACTGAAGGATCAGCTTTATTGCCACCTGTCCTAGTGGTGTGGCAAGGAAATATGAGGTAGTTGGGCGAATGGAATAGAAGGATAGGCATTCCTTGCCGGAACGCGTCCCCAGCGTGACACCTTGCGGTGGATTTAATGTGTTTGTCCTAACCCATCAGAGTTAGGTATTTGGCATTGTAGCCACCATTTACCCACTTTAATTACTATTTTACCATTGTGTTAACCCCTTAATCTATAAAAGGAGGGTCATTGGTACCTTTACAAGGGTTGACACTTTGATCGTTTGCACGTATAAGATGCACTTCCCACACATTTTTGCCGGCAAGCTGCGCTCCTTGTAACTTGAGCTCATACACAATCAATCCACCAAAGCAGGAGTAGGATTTTACACCTCACGGTGGCCCGAACTTGGGTAAATTCCTTGTGTTGATTGTTGGTTCTACTCTTTGTATTCTTGGATCCCTAGTCGAGCTGCAAAGGAGCCTTTGTCGGACCAATAGATTGTCGTACCTCAACATAGAGGCGTTCATATAGAGTGATCTTATTGAGTTGTAATATCCAGTTGTAAGTAAATAAAAGTGTGATGATCATCATTATTAGAGGATTCTCCCACTAGGGAAAAGAAGATTGAGACAATGATCCCCGCACAAGTTGGGATGAGACTCCAGACAAAAAATAAAGAAAAATAAATAAATAAATAAGAGGCCAAAGAGCCCAACAAAAAGAGAGAGATAAAAGAGAGAAGGGGGAATGTTACTATCCTTTTACCACACTTGTGCTTCAGAGTAGCACCATGTTATTCATATAGAGAGTCTCGTGAGTTATCATTTTCATATACTTGTGATATTTTTTTATTATATAAATTGGCTTGTATATTCCAATGATAGGCTTCCTCAAATGCCTAAGGTCTTCATGAGCAAGCAAGTTGGATGCACACCCACTTAGTTTTCATTGAGCTCTCATACACTTATAGCTCTTAGTGCATCCATTGAATAGAAATCCATACTCCTTACATTGATATCGATTGATGGGAATCTCCATCGCCCGTTGATCCGCCTAGTTCATTTGAGAATTTCTTCCTACTTCCCTTTGATCTCCACTATCGCATTCTATTCCACCTATAGTGCTATATCCATGGCTCACGCTCGTGTATTGCGTGAAGATGAAAATGTTGAAGCACATTACAAGTATGACCAATTGCATCGATGTAACACCGGGGTGCTTGATATGTCTCCAACGTATCGATAATTTATGAAGTATTCATGACATATTCACCTATGTTTATAATACTTTTATATGGTTTTGATGCACTTCATATGATTTATTTAGAACTAACCCGGACTAACGCTTTTTCAGCACAATTACCATGGTGTTGCTTTTGTGCAGAAAATGAAAGTTCTCAGAATCACCCAAAACTTTTTTATATTTTTTATGGAGGAAATAAGCAATATTGGAGCGAAGAACCACTAGAGGGGAGCCACCTATGGGCCACAAGCCAACAGGACGCCCCCACCCCACATAGGTTGCGTCGTGATGGCTTGTGGGACACATGTGGCTCCATTTGGTGTGATTCCAATGCTGAAAAATCCTACATATACAAGAAACCCTAGAAATAAAGGGAGAACTTCTGCTCCGCAGCTGCAACTTGATACGTCTCCAACGTATCTATAATTTTTGATGGTTCCATGCTATTATCTTGTCAAACTTTGGATGTTTTGTATGCATTTTATATCTTTTTTGGGACTAACTTATTAAATCAGTGCCAAGTGTGAGTTCCTGTTTTTTCCGTGTTTTTGACCTTTTTCAGAGGAGAATATCAAACGGAGTCCAAACGGAATAAAACCTCCGAAAAGATTTTTTTTCGGAACAGAAGATACGTAGGGAGCTTGAGAACCAAGGCAAAGGATCCCGGGGGAGGCCACAAGCCCCCTAGCCGTGGCCTGGGGGACGCACCTAGTAGGCTTGTGGGCCCCCCGTGGCTCCTTTGCCCTACTTCTTCCGCCTATCAATCCCCGAAAAATCTGAAACCACAGGAGAGAGCCACGAAAATACTTTTCCGCCGCCCCAAGCTTCGGTCTCCGCAGGATCCCATCTGGGGCACGTTCTGGTGCCCTGCCGGAGGGGGGATTCGGACACGGAGGGCATCTTCATCAACACCATTGCCTCTCCGATGATGCGTGGGTAGTTCACCACAAACCTTCAGGTCCATAGCTAGTAGCTAGATGGCTTCTTCTCTCTCTTGGATCTTCAATACAAAGTTATCGATGATCTTCATGGAGATCTATCCGATGTAATCCTCTTTTGTCGAGATCCGATGAATTGTGGATTTATGATCAGATTATCTATGAATCTTATTTGAGTTTCCTCTGATCTCTTATATGCATGATTTCATATCCTTGTAATTCTCTTCGAGTTGTGGGTTTTGTTTGACCAACTTGATCTGTGATTCTTGAAATGGGAGAAGTGCTTGGTTTTGGGTTCGTACCATTTGGTGTCCTCACCCAGTGATAGAAGGGGTAGCGAGGCACGCATCGTGTTGTTGCCATCAAGGGTAAAATGATGGGGTTTATATCTATTGCATGAATTTATCCCTCTACATCATGTCATCTTGCTTAAGGCGTTACTCTGTTTGTTATGAACTCAATACACTAGATGCATGTTGGATAGCGGTCGATGTGTGGAGTAATAGTAATAGATGCAAAAAGTATCGGTCTACTTGTCTCGGACGTGATGCCTATATGTATGATCATTGCCTTAGATATCGTGATGACTTTGCGCGGTTCTATCAATTGCTCGACAGTAATTCGTTCACCCACCGTAATATTTGCTATCATGAGAGAAGCCTCTAGTGAACACTATGGCCCCCGGGTGTACTTCACATCATATTTTTCAGCTCTACACTTTTACTTTGTTGCACTTTCCGCCTTTAGGTCTCACCTTGCAATCAATCGTGAAGGGATTGACAACCCCTTTGCAGCGTTGGGTGCAAGTTTGCTGTTTTTGCGCAGGTACTTTGGAGACTTGCCTTGATACTCCTACTGGTTTGATACCTTGGTTCTCAAACTGAGGGAAATACTTACTGCTACTGTGCTGCATCACCCTTTCCTCTTCAAGGGAAAAACCAACGCAAGCTCAAGAGGTAGCAAGAAGAATTTCTGGCGCCGTTGCCGGGGAGCATCAAGCCAAGAGTAGTCTTCCTCCAACTTGTAAATTCTCGCACCGGGGACTATTCTAAGTGAAGCTTATCCAAGTAACTGTCGCAAACTCATCTCTTGCATTTACTTTTTTGCCTCTCATTTTCCTCTCCCCCACTTCTGAAAAACAAAAATTTACAATTTTCTTTGCCTTTTTCCTTCGCCCTTTTCTTTCGCTTGCTTTCTGTTCGCTTGTGCGCTTGTCTACCTGCTAAGACCTGTATGGCCCAACCAAAGTATTATGATGCTTACTACAAAAGGTTGGAAGAGATTGAAACTAGTGTTAAAGGCTTCATGTCTACACAGTTTGATTATAATACTTACTTTCGTAGAGAACTAAGGGAGCAAAATTCTTTTATGGATTTTATGAATGAAGAAGTTGATGTTATAGCCAAATAATTCCTTGCACAAAATTCGCAGTTTGCTCGTCTTGAAAAATTGGTATGCTAGATTTCTGATAAACAGGCTATCTTGGTCAATAAAATGGCTGCTAAACCTGAAATATGTGATGAGAATCACGAAGATCTTAAAGTGCTTGGTATGACTCCTATTGGATCCTTGTTTTCTAATGTCAAAACTAATGATGATGGGGCTGGATATGAATTCACTTCGGTTGAGAAACACCCCAATGATTCGGAATCTATCTATCTTGATGCTAAAAGCATTGAAAGTCGAGTAGAGGATATCAAAACTTTGAGTAGTAATGAAATTACTACTTTGGATTTCAAGGAATTCAATTATGATAGTTTCTCTTTGATTGAGTCTATTTCCTTGATGCAATCCATGCTAAACTCTCCACACGCTTATAGCCAAAACAAGGCCTTTACCGATCATATCGTCGATGCTATGATGAAATCTCTTGAAGAGAAACTTGAGTTGGAAGTTTCTATTCCTAGAAAAATTCATGATGAGTGGGAACCTACTATCAAGATCAAGATCAAAAACTATGAATGCAATGCTTTGTGTGATTAGGATGCTAGTGTTTCCGCTATTCCAAAGTCTTTATGTGATGTTCTAGGCTTCAATAAGATTGATGAGTGCTCTCTTAATTTGCATCTTGCAGATTCTACTGTTAATAAACTCATGGGAAGGATCAATGATGTTCTTATTATTGCAAATAGGAACTATGTATCCGTGGATTTCATTGTGCTTGATATTGATTGCAATCCGACATGTCCTATCATTCTTGGTAGACCTTTCCTAAGGACAATTGGTGCTGTCATCGATATGAAGGAAGGGAATATTAGATTTCAATTTCCATTAAAGAAGGGCATGGAACATCTATTATATTATTAAAACGATAGAAAACGAACGATTCAAATTAATCACGCTATAGTTAAAGATTTTTGAACGGTAAAGATTGATGGGCGCGTTGGCTGAAATCCACATGTTTAGAGATGTACAAAAAGTTGTGTCCGTGTACTCCAAGGAAATTTTAGTTTTTTTTTCTTTCTTAAGAAAGGGGCAGTGTTAGAGTTAAACACGGCAGCATTGTGCATGTGTCTGAGTAAAAGTAGGATCCATCAGTGTAAATCGACAACGTCGGAAGACCTTGAAGCTGAATAGATGGTGATCCCAAGTAGGCAAAAACGGATGCAAGCGTGACACGAGGCACATGGGGTACAAGATTTTTCCATCCTCCGTGTCATGCAGTTTTCATCAGTTTGCCTATATTATTATTTCCCAGTCACATGCACTGAGACTCAAGTTTTTAATTTAGCGCCATAAGAAAAATAGTTGGAACTGACCGCCCAATAGATCAAGTGGACCCAAATAGTTTATGTCACCTCCTCTTTGATAAAGCCATGCACGTGAAATAGATTGTAGATCCGTTGTACAAAGATGTAGTAATTTGTTGTCAGTAATAAGGCATCCCATAAGATGATTTAAATGGTAGAAGCATCACGTTAGACTGAATGAATTTATCCATATGTCAAAATAGTAAAACGGGTCGATAAAAAATAATAAAATACACACCCGTCATTGTGCGTTTGGAGGTTTATAGAACACCGAAAGAAACATTCATACGGACTCATTATAAACACCCAAGCAATAATGAAATACGTGAAACTAATCATCAGTTTATTTTGGTGACTATTTATGAGAGCAGCATTTTGGCTCCCACGTTCAGATGAGCGCTGGAATGAACAGTATCATGATTTCACATAGTAAACAATTTCAGAAATAATATTTTTTTCTCATGAAAGATGTTTGAGTGCGTGATGTCCATACCAAATTTTAATATGTTTTAACATCGAGGAGCTCTTGGTAACAAAACAAATTCAGATCTGAGAGAAACATCTCAAAAACAGCACTATTCATGCATGGATTTGTTTTTTTCCCGCGCTACTAGAATGTCTAAACATCACCAAATTTTGCCCAAATATGACGCACATGCACATCTTGCTTGCAAAAAAATCATAATTTTTATCTTTTTTTCTATTTATAATTGCGGTATTGTTTACCGGGCTCATGTGAGCCCGGGCACCAAAGGGGATTTTAGACAATACATCAGCTATTATAGTAAAACGACCGATAGGAAAAAGGCACAATATTAGGTTGAAAATGATATGTGGTATATTAACCATAGATCTCACTACAAAGGAATACAGTGCAAAATAATATGGTCTTTTTGAATTTATATGAACACCACAAAGAATAAGTCACTATGATTTGTTGACAAATGATGATATATTTGGACCAATGATTGTGGTTCTAGATTAGAACCGTGTAGAAGTAGAAATGAGGCGAAATAGTTATATATATATATATATATATATATATATATATATATATATATATATATATATATATATATATATATTAATAAAGTGTACAGTTACACTTAGTAACATAACAAAATGAAATTCACGTGAAGAATATAAGCATATTGCTGCAAGAAAAAGAATGTAAGCATAATTTATATATGAAATCTATTATATTATTAAAACGATAGAAAACGAACGATTCAGATTAATCACGCTATAGTTAAAGATTTTTGAAGGGTAAAGTTCGATGGGCGCGTTGGCTGCAATCCACATGTTTAGAGATGTACAAAAAGTTGTGTACGTGTATTCCAAGGAAATTTTAGTTTTTTTTCTTTCTTATTAAGAAAGAGGCAGTGTTAGAGTTAAACACGGCAGCATTGTGCATGTGTCTGAGTAAAAGTAGGATCCATCAGTGTAAATCGACAGTGTCGGAAGACCTTGAAGCTGAATAGATGGTGATCCCAAGTGGGCAAAAACGGATGCAAGCGTGACACGAGGCACATGGGGTACAAGATTTTTCCATCCTCCGTGTCATGTAGTTTTCATCAGTTTGTCTATATTATTATTTCCCAGTCACATGCAGTGAGACTCAAGTTTTTAATTCAGCGCCATAAGAAAAATAGTTGGAACTGACCGCCCAATAGATCAAGTGGACCCAAATAGTTTATGTCACCTCCTCTTTGATAAAGCCATGCACGTGAAATAGATTGTAGATCCATTGTACAAAGATGTAGTAATTTTTTTCAGTAATAAGGCATCCCATAAGATGATTTAAATGGTAGAAGCATCACGTTAGACTGAATGAATTTATCCATATCTCAAAATAGTAAAACGGGTCGATAAAAAATAATAAAATACACACCCGTCATTGTGCGTTTGGAGGTTTATAGACAACCGAAAGAAACATTCATCCGGACTCGTCATAAACACCCAAGCGATAATGAAATACGTGAAACTAATCATCAGTTTATTTAGGTGACTATATATGAGAGCAGCATTTTGGCTCCCACGTTCAGATGAGCGCTGGAATGAACAGTATCATGATTTTAAATAGTAAACAATTTCAGAAATAATATATTTTTCTTATGAAAGATGTTTGAGTGCGTGATGTCCATACCAAATTTTAATATGTTTTAACATCGAGGAGCTCTTGGTAAAAAACAAATTCAGATCTAAGAGAAACATCTCAAAAACAGCACTATTCATGCATGGATTTGTTTTTTTCCCGCGCTACTCGAATGTCTAAACATCACCAAGTTTTGCCCGAATATGACGCGCATGCACATCTTGCTTGTAAAAAAATCATAATTTCTATCCTTTTTTTCTATTTATAATTGCGGTATTGTTTACCAGGCTCATGTGAGCCCGGGCACCAAAGGGGATTTTAGACAATACATCAGCTATTATAGTAAAACGACCGATAGGAAAAAGGCACAATATTAGGTTGAAAAATGATATGTGGTATATTAACCATAGATCTCACTACAAAGAAATACAGTGCAAAAGAATATGGTCTTTTTGAATTTATATGAACACCACAAAGAATAAGTCACTATGATTTGTTGACAAATGATGATATATTTGGACCAATGATTGTGGTTCTAGATTAGAACGGTGTAGAAGTAGAAATGAGGCGAAATAGTTATAAAGATATATATATATATATATATATATATATATATATTAATAAAGTGTACAGTTACACTTAGTAACTTAACAAAATGAAATTCACGTGAAGAATATAAGCATATTGCCGCAAGAAAAAGAATGTAAGCATAATTTATGTATGAAATCTATTATATTATTAAAACGATAAAAAACAACGATTCAGATTAATCACGCTATAGTTAAAGATTTTTGAACTTTAAAGATTGATGGGCGCGTTGGCTGCAATCCACATGTTTAGAGATGTACAAAAAGTTGTGTCCGTGTACTCTAAGGAAATTTTAGTTTTTTTTCTTTCTTATTAAGAAAGGGGCAGTGTTAGACTTAAACACGGCAGCATTGTGCATGTGTCTGAGTAAAAGTAGGATCCATCAGTGTAAATCGACAGCGTCGGAAGACCCTGAAGCTGAATAGATGGTGATCCCAAGTAGGCAAAAACGGATGCAAGCGTGACACGAGGCACATGGGCTACAAGATTTTTCCATACTCCGTGTCATGCAGTTTTCATCAGTTTGCCTATATTATTATTTCCCAGTCACATGCACTGAGACTCAAGTTTTTAATTCAGCGCCATAAGAAAAATAGTTGGAACTGACCGCCCAATAGATCAAGTGGACCCAAATAGTTTATGTCACCTCCTCTTTGATAAAGCCATGCATGTGAAATAGATTGTAGATCCGTTGTACAAAGATGTAGTAATTTGTTGTCAGTAATAAGGCATCCCATAAGATGATTTAAATGGTAGAAGCATCATGTTAGACTCAATGAATTTATCCATATGTCAAAATAGTAAAACGGGTCGATAAAAAATAATAAAATACACGCCCGTCATTGTGCGTTTGGAGGTTTATAGACAACCGAAAGTAAGATTCATACGGACTCATCATAAACACCCAAGCGATAAAGAAATACGTGAAACTAATCATCAGTTTATTTTGGTGACTATATATGAGAGCAGCATTTTGGCTCCCACGCTCAGATGAGCGCTGGAATGAACAGTATCATGATTTTAAATAGTAAATAATTTCAGAAATAATATTTTTTTTCTCATGAAAGATGTTTGAGTGCGTGATGTCCATGCCAAATTTTAATATGTTTGAACATCGAGGAGCTCTTGGTAAAAAACAAATTCAAGTCTGAGAGAAACATGTGAAAAACATCACTAGTCATGCATGGATTTGTTTCTTTCCCGCGCTACTCGAATGTCTAAACATCACCAAATTTTGCACGAATACGATGCACATGCACATCTTGCTTGCAAAAGAAATCATAATTTTTATCTTTTTTTTCTATTTATAATTGCGGTATTGTTTACCGGGCTCATGTGAGCCCGAGCACCAAAGGGGATTTTAGACAATACATCACCTATTATAGTAAAACGACCGATAGGAAAAAGGCTCAATATTAGGTTGAAAAATGATATGTGGTATATTAACCATAGATCTCACTACAAAGAAATACAGTGCAAAAGAATATGGTCTTTTTGAATTTATATGAACACCACAAAGAATAAGTCACTATGATTTGTTGATAAATGATGATATATTTGGACCAATGATTGTGGTTCTAGATTAGAACGGTGTAGAAGTAGAAATGAGGCGAAATAGTTATATATATATATATATATAAGTAACTTAACAAAATGAAATTCACGTGAAGAATATAAGCATATTGCCGCAAGAAAAAGAATGTAAGCATAATTTATGTATGAAATTCACAATAAATATAGTATGAAGTTCCCAAATACTATTTTCGTTCCATTTGACATTCATAAACAAATAAACTCAAAAATATTTGATGTGCTATAATTATTTGTAAATGATTCATATAATTAATGAAAATATAAAAATGAAAGATGATGAAAGACAAGACATGCATGATCATCATGAATAAGCTTTAAAGGGAGTGAGGCAACGAGAATCTTTAATTTGAATATTATCATAGAAGATGTGCTTCTCTCGATACATATGTGGATAGGCAACATTAATCAAGAAAAGTAACTAATGCGACCATTGATTGATATCACTAGTACAAGAGACCTATACATATGGTAGTTTGATGTTTAGATTTAAGTCATGGTAGGGAATTGCTCGAAAATCTATTTAGCAATGATACATAAGAGGTACTGGATAAAAGAGGTAAAAACACCAAGATTGGCATGGAAGCCCACATAAGGTTTTATATCGGTGTTCCAACCTCACATGCAACCTCACATGCAAACTAATTTATTTAACAACCTATAATGTACTTGCATGTTTCATTGGAATTTTATTTATATCTATATCATATACTTGCTGGAAATTTAATAAAAAATATTGTTTAGTGAAAGGGCATATAGTTGGTGAAGGAAATTAAATTTTTTAGGGGTTAATCTAGCCGCGCAAATGCGCGGGAAACCCAGCTTGTTTTCCTAGAAACAAAATAAGATTTCCTTATTAATCCATGATGAGGGCTTCTTATGGTTTGAGCACCAAAGACGACGATACGTGATTCTATCGCCTTATGCCTAGCTAAGGGCGTTAAACAATAGCGCTTGTTGGGAGGCAACCCAATAAATTTATCTTTGCTTTTTGTGTAACATCCCAAATTTTGGAATGTTAAAATAATTATTAGATTGTTTGTTTGTTTGATTGAGTGATTGAAACTTGAGTGGAGTTTGAAACTTTTCAAAAACTTTTGAATGAGAGGGAATGAAATGACTTTCCCCTTCTCCGGTAAATTCAAATTCATCCAATTAAAAGCAATGAGAGAAGATGACATGGACTCTTCAACTATAAAGAATTTGAACGGAGTTTTGCATTTGAATTCTTTCAAATATTTGCCCTTGCTTCTATATTTTTCTTCCCCGAGAAATTCCCCAAAAATAATCCTTGCCAAGCAAGAAAGAGAGGAGGAAAATGACCCTCCAAACCGGGGATATTCCTTTGAAATATTTGGACCATAAAACCCAAGGTTTATTTGAAAAATATTTGCAAAAAGAAAATAAACCAATTTAGGGATTTTTAAAAAAACATTTTTTTGAAGTATTTATTTTGGTAGTGGAAAAATGCCCATCTTTTTGGATTTATTTTTCTGAAAATTTTAATATATATTACCCCTATATTCCGAGGAATATTCCATTTACTTTTAATAGTTTTAATTCCGTTTGAATAAATATGGAAAGAGATCTTTGTTTTAGGAAAGTCCCTGGGCCACTTTAGGAAACAAATCAGGCCCAGAACTCACCTTCTTCTTCCTCCCCTCATTCTTTCTTTCTCTGCCATGGCCACGCACGAGGAAGCTTCCTTCCAAAAAAATTTCTTCGGGATTCGCGAAGCTCCTTCCCTCCCAGCACCTCGCTCGCCCCTATAAAGGATCCCCTCGTCCTCCTTGTTCCATTCCCCTCGAGAAACGCCCCGTTCCCCTGCCCGTAGCATCTCTCCACCACCTCCCCTTTTCCCTGTCAAGAACGCACCAGGGAGATCTCCCCTGTCGCCCGTGCGCCACGTCCAGCCCCCCTGCACCACCTCCCGCGCCTTCCCTACCTTGCCACCATCCTCCTCCATCGCACCCCCACCCCCGCCGGCGACCTCCCCACCTCACCGGAGCACTACCTCGCCGAAGTTCTTCCTCTTTGTCACCCATGGTGAGCTTCATAGAAATCTCGTCACAGTTTTTGTTCAGAAAAAGAGCAAACTTATAAAATTCATATCTATTAGTCTATAACTCCGGATTAGTTGATTCTTTTTCGAGTAGATCACAATTTTTCTGTAGTTTTCAAAAACATATTATTTGCCTATGTTTGAAATTTTCAAATTTGAATTAGATCAGATTTAGTTTAAACATTGTTTTGCTTATTCCGGGAGTTTAAAAATTGATTTATAATTAATTCTTTTTGCTACTGATCACTAGTGATCTTATTTATAAGTGGTAAACATTTCAGAATTGTTTCAGTATCTTAGCTCATTATTTCTGGTGAAACACTTTCTGTTTCACTTCCTTTAGGATTATGACTATATTTCTTTCTTTAGTTGTTTTTGAATTATTTTTCTTTTATATTTCAGAAAGATTACGTCTTGTTTCTGTTAGTTAAAAGTTGGTTTGCAACAATTTTTTATTTTATTTTTATATGTTATCATGAAATCAATTCTAGTTCTCTAATAACTTGCAATTGGTTTCTCTACTGTTTCAAATCCCGTTTGGAAATACTTTCAAATAGTTTTGTGAAAAATACTTTATTTTATCTTAGTTAAATTTATATCTTAGTTCCATGTTATTTAAGTATTTTAGTTTTCTGTTAGACAAAAAATATTTAGTGTTTGATGTAGTAGAAGACTCCCTAGTCTTATTTGAAGTTTCCTTCGGATTCTTATTCGCTCTCTCCTTTGTTTTGATTGCTAGTATTGAGTGCTTACGTGAATGATATGGTTGTTCTATAGATTCTGTCGGAGAGTGACGAGTAGTCTATCAAGTTATTCCTCGAGAACAAAAATTCTTCTTCGTCAACATCACCAGGCAAGTCATTTGATCATGTATCACCTATGTTTTATGCATCGTAGTTCTACCATCCTATGCCCAATTTGCATGCTGACTAGGTACTTGGAAATTATGGTTACATATTGTAGTATCATGTGGTAGGCACCCAACAACCCCGTTACTTGGCCCGGGACGACAAATTTCATATTGCTATGCTTGAGTAGACGGGATTCTGGTTGAGAGTTTATCACGAGTGATGCGAGAATAACGTAATAACCAAGACTAGTTAAGTCAAGACTTTTCAAGACCTCGTGATGCAATGCAACTCTAGGTGAAGGACGGTTGATCGGCTCCCTGGAGAAACCAGTGGATGACCTGGGATGCTGGAGACGTGCCATGACATCTTGCGGAAAGCTTCACCGAGGCTCGAAGAGACGGACGGATATTTTCAAGACCCAAGGCTTACCTGCACAACCACAAGTCATTATGGGCTCTGGCTTGGTTGGACAACGCGGCGACTCTAGACAGGCGGTGCTAGCAGATGTAGAAGAACGGTAGGATTTGGATGGGCACCGACAGGGATTCAGAGGGACCCGTTGAAAGACCATGTTTTGATCATCCGGTCTTCAAACACCCTGAAGTGCGAGGACATACACGGAGGCGATCAAATCTTGTGGGGAACATGTGAAAAACTCTACAGAGTACTCAAACCTAATCGATTAGCCGTGTCCACGGTCATGGACAACTTGAGCCAAAGGAACTGAAGTTATCTGGAATTCTCAACACCAGTTATATATTTGATGTGGGTAATATTGATAACCTGGGTATGAGAACTGGTTGGTGGAACCATCTCATTAACAACCAACAGTGTAGTAATATTTTGCTTTTAGCCCCTCTTGTTTTAGGAGAAAATTTGCTTTACGCTAAAACTTACAACACCACCTGCCATATATGCATATAGTATAGATGATATTTTACCCCCTCTCATATGTGACTTGCCGGCATATTCAATATGCTGACCTACACGGCTGCAACGTCTTATGTTGTAGATATTTTTCTTCGACGAGTAAGAGTACGATTCAGGGTTACGGTCTACACTCAACTTGTCGTTGGTGTTTATTGGGACTCCACTCCCTTGACTGCTTCCGCTGAGATATTTAAGGTATATATCAATTTTATGCTATTTACATGTGATTGCACTTTGATATATACATTGATGTACTGTGTGTGCCAGCTGACTGATCCAGGGATGGCACAGATACACAGAGGCTTGACTCGTTTTGAGTCGGGTCGTTACATTCTGCTTTCTGTTTTGTTGTGTCCACACCATCATAATTTTGTTATGATTGTGTTTTTTGTGTTTCTTTTTGTGTTTGTGCCAAGTAAAACCTTTATGACTAGTTTTGGTGATGGTTGTTTGATGTTGCTGAAAAAGACACAAACTTTGCGCTCACGATATTATTTTTCATTCCTATCAAGAAGGAGCTTTTGAGTTGATTCTTTTTGCTGCTGGTTGATATGCCAATTTTCCAAATTGTCGTAATTGTTCAGAATTTTTGAGATACCATAAGTATACGAAGTATGCAGATTGCTACAGACTGGTCTATTTTGACAGATTCTGTTTTTCTTGTGTTGATTGCCTATTTTGATGAAACTATGGATAGTATCGGGGGGTACTAGCCATGGAAAAGTGAGAATGCAGTAATATAACACCAATATAAATATAAATCAAGTTTTCTACAGTACCTAGAGTGGTGGTGGTATGTTTCCTTATGCTAATGATATCACGAGTTTCTGTTTAAGTTTTGTGTTGTGAAGTCTTCAAGTTTTGGGTGATGTTCTCATGGACAATGGGATAAAGAGCGGAAAGAGCTCAATCTTGGGGATGCCCAAGGCATCTCAAGCCAAATTCAAGTACACCAAAAAGCCTAAGCTTGAGGATCCCCCGGGAAGGCATCCCCTCTTTCGTCTTCAATCCATCGGTAACGTTACTTGCAGCTATATTTTTATTCACCACTTGATATGTGTTTTTCTTGGAGCGTCGTGTATTATAGGAGTCTTTTATTTTTGTTGTGTCACAATAATCCTTGCTGCACACCTTTTTGAGAGAGACATGCACTCATCGTGAATTTGCTAGAATACTCATTGAGCTTCACTTATATCTTTTGAGTTAGGCAATTTAGCTTGCATGTGCTTCACTTATATCTTTTGAGCTAGATAAATTTGCTCTAGTGCTTCACTTAGATATTTTTTTAGCACGGTGGTGTAATATTTTGGAGAAATAAGAACTCTCGATCTTCACTTATATCTTTTTGAGAGTGCTCTCTTTGAGTAACTTGGTAGTTGGCTTGTGCTATGAAAGTAGTCCTAAAGATGATAGGCATCCAAAGAGGATATAATGAAACTTCCATATTCTTGTGCATTGATTAGTAAAGATAAGTTTGATTCCTCTCGATTAGTTTTGAGATTTGGATATGGTAATATTAGAGTTATGTTAGTAGGGTGTCGTGAATCTAGAAATACTTGTGTTGAAGTTAGTGATTCCCGTAACATGCATGTATGGTGAACCGCTATGTTAGGAAGTCGGAGCATAATTGATTTATTGATTGCCATCCTTTGTGTGGTGGTTGGGATCGCGTGATGGTTAACACCTACCAACCCTTCCCCTAGGAGTATGCGTTTAGCACTTTGTTTCGATTACTAATAAAACTTTCGCAATAAGTATATGAGTTCTTCATGACTAATGTGAGTCCATGGTATAGATGCACTTTCACCTTCCACCGTTGCTAGCCTCTCTAGTACCGTGCAACTTTCGCCGGTGCACAAAACCACCATATACCTTCCTCAAAACAGCCACCATACCTACCTATCATGGCCTTTTCATATCCATTCCGACATATATTGCCATGCAACTCCCATCGTTCCGTCTCATGACATGTGCCGTCACTTTCATATTGCCATTGCATGATCGTAAGATAGCTAGCGAGTCATACGCTAAGCTAGATCGTTGCACATCCCGGTACACTGCCGGAGGCATTTCCTATAGAGTCATCATTGCTCTAAGTATTGAGTTGTGAGTAAATAAAAGTGTGATGATCATCATTATTAGAGCATTGTCCCATGTGAGGAAAAATGAAAAGAGGCCAAAGATTCCCACCAAAAAATGAAAAAAAGAGAGGCCAAAGAGCCCAAATAAAAAAAAGAGAGAGAGAAAAAGAGATAAGGGACAATGCTACTATCTTTTTCCACACTTGTGCTTCATAATAGCACCATGTTCTTCATGATTGAGAGTCTCCTGTTTTGTCACCTCCTTATACTAGTGGGAATCTTCATTATATAACTTGGCTTGTATATTCCAATGATGGGCTTCCTCAAAATTTCCCTAGGTCTTCATGAGCAAGCAAGTTGGTTGCACACCCACTAGTTCTTCTTTTGAGCTTTCACACACTTATAGCTCTCGTGCATCCATTGCATGGTAATCCCTACTCATTCACATTGATATCTATTGATGGACATCTCCATAGCCCGTTGATACGCCGAGTCAATGTGACCATCTCCTCCTTTTTGCCTAACAACCTCCACCATACTCTATTCCACCTGTAGTGCCATATCCATGGCTCACGCTCATGTATTCGTGAGAGTTGAAACGGTTTAAGAAAGTAAGAGTGAGAAAACAATTACTTGGCCAATACCGGGGTTGTGCATGATTTAAATTCATTGTGTGGGGATGATGGAGCATAGCCACACTATATGATTTTGTAGGGATAACTTTCTTTGGCCTTGTTATTTCGAAAGTTCATGATTACCTTGCTAGTTTGCTTGAAGTATTATTGTTTTCATGTCAATAGCAAACTATTGTTTTGAATCTTACGGATTTGAACATTCATGCCACATGAAAGAAGTTGCGAAGGACAAATATGTTAGGTAGCATTCCACATCAAAAAATTCAGTCTTTATCACTTCCCTACTCGAGGACGAGCAGGATTTAAGCGGTGTCCTCACCCAGTGACAGAAGGGGTAGCGAGGCACGCATCGTGTTGTTGCCATCAAGGGTAAAATGATGGGGTTTATATCTATTGCATGAATTTATCCCTCTACATCATGTCATCTTGCTTAAGGCGTTACTCTGTTTGTTATGAACTCAATACACTAGATGCATGCTGGATAGTGGTCGATGTGTGGAGTAATAGTAGTAGATGCAGAAAGTGTCGGTCTACTTGTCTCGGACGTGATGCCTATATGTATGATCATTGCCTTAGATATCGTCATGACTTTGCGCGGTTCTATCAATTGCTCGACAGTAATTCGTTCACCCACCGTAATATTTGCTATCATGAGAGAAGCCTCTAGTGAACACTATGGCCCCCGGGTCTACTCCACACCATATTTTCAGCCTCACACTTTTTACTTCGTTGCACTTTCCGCCTTCAGATCTCACTTTGCAAACTATCTTGAAGGGATTGACAACCCCTTTGAAAGCTTGGGTTCTTTCTTGGAAGCATCTTCTTCATCACTACCAGCAACTTTTCGAATGTCGAGTCAGTCACACCGGTCTCTGCCTTCCACTTCAGCAATTCCAGTGTGCTACCCAGCTTCTTGTGGCCATCTTCACAAGTTGGGTACAACAATTTCTTGTGGTCCTGTAGCATCTGCTCGAACTGCAACCTCTCCTTTTCTGTGTCGCAACCTCGCCGTGCATCAGAAATGACCCGGCCAATATCATCAGCGGGCTCATCTGGTTCCCGTTCTTCATCCTGATCTTCTTCTTCATTGTCTTCCATTGCGGTATCAGCATACTCAGCGAACATAGATCGGTAGTTGTCATCATCGTTCTCTTCTTCTTCATCGTCGTATTCCATCATAACCCCTCTTTCTCCGTCCTTGGTCCAAACATTATAGCCCGACATAAAACCGGACCGAAGCAGGTGGCTCTGAATGACTCTTGAGGAAGTGTAATCCTTCTCATTCCGACATTCAACACATGGACAAATCATATAGCCACCACCATGCTTGTTCGCATCGGCTGCATCTCGAAAAGAATGCACGCCTTCTCTGTAAGCGGTTGTGCGTTGATCACCGTACATCCATGGATGGCTCATCTGTGTTATACGACAGTATATCAAATACAATCATGATCCTAAAAATTAGTACCACACGGTCTAAACGAAGAAATATAGTTGCTAACCTTTTGGAATAAGTAGAAATGAAGAGGAAGAGGTTTAAGCGTGGCTCAGGCATCTCATATCGTAGTTGTGTTCGGTGAACTAAAGCGGCATCGCTCTAACACACATTTCAACAAACACCTCTAGTGCATCAAAAAAAGTGGAGAGCTAGCACCCACCCACAATCCTCCATCCAAGAAAAATGCAAGGAAGAGGGGAGAGGGGGGCTGTGCTATATATAGGCAGAGGACTTTAGTCCCGGTTTGACACACAAACCGGGACTAAAGGTGGCGCACATGCGGGCTGCCCGCCGCGTAGCCCTTTAGTCCCGGTTTGGGACACGAACCGGGACTAAAGGCTCCTTACGGGCCGGGACTAAAGTCTCGAGGGAGGCATTGAGAATTGGGATGACGTGGTCGGGCCTTTAGTCCTGGCCCAGAGGCAGGCCGGGACTAAAGGGTCCCGGCCAAAGGCCCGTTTTCCACTAGTGCCTATGGCCCCCGGGTCTACTTCACATCATATTTTCAGCTCTACACTTTTACTTTGTTGCACTTTCCGCCTTCAGATCTCACCTTGCAATCAATCGTGAAGGGATTGAAAACCCCTTTGTAGAGTTGGGTGCAAGTTTGCTGTTTTTGCGCAGGTACTTTGGAGACTTGCCTTGATACTCCTACTGGATTGATACCTTGGTTCTCAAACTGAGGGAAATACTTACTGCTACTGTGCTGCATCACCCTTTCCTCTTCAAGGGAAAAACCAACGCATGCTCAAGAGGTAGCACAACTCTCTGTGCTGATGAAAACCCCATCCGGAGCCTTTCCAATACCCTACCGGAGAGGGTAAATCATCTCTGGTGGCCATCTTCATCATGCTGGCGGAGGCCATGAAGAGGAGGGAGTAGTTCACCCTCGGGGCTGAGGGTGTGTACCAGTAGCTATGTGTTCAATCTCTCTCTCTCTCTCTCTCTCTCTCTCGTTTTGTTGTGATGGCATGATCTTGATTTATCATGGGCTTTGTTAATATAGTCGGATCATATGGTGTTCTTCCCTTGCCATTTTGTTGTGATGAATTGAATCTTTCCTTTTAAGATCTCGTTATCTTGGATTTAACATTTTGGTTTGAGACCACTTGATGTATGTCTTGCATGGATATACACGTAGTGACGTTGGGATATTCAAGTGATTCACTTGATATATGTTATGGCATCAACTTGCGGATTTCGGTGACCTTGTGCATACCACGTTCTCCGATAGAAGTCTTGGGATGCTGCTTGAAGTTCTGTGTGTTGGATTAAATATGATACATCTGGAGTTTGATGCATGTCGCATAGTTTATCCATGGATACTTGAGGTGGCATTAGGGTTGATTGATAGGGTATTATTATAGTACAAACTCTAGGGTTGTTTGTGAGACTTATAGGAATATCTCAAAAGATTGATCATAAAGAATAACTTTGAGGTGGTCCTACTACCTACACCAATTTCATCCTATTGTTCTCCGCTAGGTAGGAACTTTGGAGTGATTCTTTGTTGCACATTGAGAGATGATCATATGATTCTTTTATGTTACCATTGTTGAGAGATTGCACTAGTGAAAGTATGAACCCTAGGCCTTATTTCCAAGCATTTATACAACATTTTCCTTGTCGTTTTACACTTTCTACCTTGTTGTTTATATATATTTAGATTACAAGTACCTTTTTCTACTAACCATACTACACTTGTATCACCATCTCTTCGCTGAGCTAGTGCACCTATACATTTTCCATTGTATTGGGTGTGTTGGGGACACAAGAGATTTTATGTATTTGATTGCAGGGTTGTTTGAGAGAGACCATATTAATCCTACACCTCCCACGGATTGATAAACCTTAGGTCCTCCACTTGAGGGAAAATTGCTACCGTCCTATAAAACTCTACACTTGTTGGCCCAACATAATATACAAGAATAAAGTTGTGTAGCAGAGACGAGTGCTCATGGTTTATAATTATGCGGTGAAGACGGAGTCATGCCATGCTAATATGATAAAATGAGTTGGGATAAACATTCTTTAGTGGTCGTATATTTTGAGCAAGTAATGATTATGTTCTTGTATTTCTTAATATTATTATGTAGGTAACAATTACTACATCATTCACAATATTTACACATTTATAAGATTACATGTTGGGTACCATTCAACATCAAAAATTCTATTTTTATCATTTACCTACTCGAGGACGAGCAAGAATTAAGCTTGGGCATGCTTGATACATCTCCAACGTATCTATAGTTTTTGATTGTTTCATGCTATTGTATTACCAATCTTAGATACTTTATATGCTATTTGATATTATTTTCTCGAACTAACCTATTAACATAGTGCCTAATGCAACTTCCTGTTTTTTGCGTGTTTTGGATTTTTCAGATAATCAATACCAAACAAAGTTCAAACACAATGAAACTTTACGAGGTTTATTTTTGGACACAAAGAGACCCTAGAAGCTTCGGTAGGAGGCGAGATGAGCCATGAGAGAGCCAAGAGCTCGCATGGCATGCCTTGGTGGGTAGGGTGCGCCACGCAGGCTCGTTACTCCCTCGGCCACCCTCCTGGCCTAATTCCAATTCTATATATTCACAAATACCTCAAAACCAACAGAGAGACATCCAAAGCATTGTTTCTGCCACCGCAAGCCTCTTTTCCGCCATGATCGCATCTAGAGGCCTTTTCGGTAATTTGTCGGAGGGGGAATCGATCATGGACGTCGTTTACGTAAACCTTGCTGCCTCCATGATGATGCATGATTAGTTCACCTCATAACTACGGGTCCATATCTAGTAGTTAGGTAGCTTCGTATCTCTCTTTGATCTTCAATACCATGTTCTCCTCGATCTCCTTGGAGTTCTATATGATGTAATCTTATTTTGCGACGTGTTTGTTGGGATCCGAAGAATTGTGGGTTTATGATAGATTACTCAATGAAAGTAATTGACTCGAATCTAAACTTTATTATGCATTATTGCTATAGCTTTGTATTTCTCTCCGATATATCTGGGTCAACTAGACTGATTTATCTTAGTGGGAGTGGTGTGTTCTAATGGGTTCAATCTTGCAGTGCTCTATATCCCAGTGACAGAAGGGAACAAAATATGTATTTGTATTGTTGCCATTAAGGATAAAACGATGGGGTTTATTCATATTGATTGGGTTTACTTTGTCTACATCATGTTACCTTGCTTAAAGCATTAGTCTGTTTGTCATGAACTTAATCCTAGAGAGGCAACAATATAAGCGCTTTCGAAGTGGAGTAATAGTATTACATACAAAATTGTTTGGTCTACTTGTTTTGGACGTGATGCCTATATACATGACCATTGCCATTAATAACATCATAAATATGTGTTTTCCTGTCAATTGCCCAACATTAATTTGTCTACCCATTGTATGCTATGTGTTCGAGAGAGAAGCCTCTAGTGAAAACTATGTCCCGGGGTCTACTTAATCATATTGATAAAACCTAAATACCTAGCTGCAATGTTATTACTTTGTTTATACTTTTATTTCATTATATCTATCACTATCATAATTAATCCTTGCAAGTAACGAGTTCTATGGGATTGACAACCCTCTTTCCCGCATTGGGTGCAAGTGTTTTCTTTTGTGTATGTAGTGTTGAGGACAGGAATTTGCGTGGTTCTCCTATTGGTTCGATAACCTTGGTTCTCACTCAGGGAAATACTTATCAACTACTATATTTATTCACCCTTCCTATCCGGGGGAAAACCCAACGCAGCTCACAAGTAGCATGTAGACAACCTATATTCGAGATCTCTAAATGCTCTAGCTCCAACATTGAGTACTATACTCGAACACCATACATACAGACATCTCGGGTTTGTGCCTCGTCATTGATACGTCTCCAACGTATCAATAATTTTGTATTGCTCCATGCTAATAATATTATCATTCTAGGATACTTTGGGTATTTATTTACTGATTGATGTTATTTTTGAGCACTAACCTATTAACCCAGTGCCTAGTGCCAATTGATGTTTTCTTTATGTTTTTGGCTTTTCATGTTTACAGTACCAAACGATGTCCAATTTCCCCAAAACTTTTTGATGATTTTTTCTAGACCAAAAGAAGACCTATAAGCTTCGAGGGGGGAGAACAAAGGCCACACAAGGGAGCCACCACATATCAGGGCATGCTAGGGGGTGACCACGCCCTGATGTGTGGTGGGCCCTCCTGGTGCCCCCCCCCCCCCCGAGGTCCCTCTCCATCCTACAAATTTTATAATATCAAAACCCTTATGGAGCCTCGTGAATCCCTTTTCCAGTTCCTGCCAGAGGAGGGATCGATCACAGAGGGCCTCTACATCATCCTTGTTGCTCAAATGGTGATGTGTGAGTAGTTCATCACCGACCTACGGGTTCATAGTTGGTACCTAGATGGCTATCTCTATCTCTTGATTTTTAATAAAATGATCATCACATCTTCGCTTTGATCTATCCGATGTAATTATTTTGTGCGGTGCGTTTGTTGGGATCTGATGAATTGTGGGTTTATGTTCAGATTATTCATGATAAAATATTTGAGTCTTTTCTAAATTCTATATTTGGATCTTATTTTCATGATTATTACATCTTCATAAATCTCCCTGATCTATTTGTTTGGTTTGGCCAACTAGATTAATCTTTCTTCAATGGGAGGTGTGCGTTGTAGTCGGTTCAATCTGGCAGTGCTCTATATCCCAATGACATAGTAGGGGACAAGACATGACTTTGTATTGTAGCCACTAAGTATAAAATGATAGGCTTAATTCATATTGATTGAGTTCTCTTTGTCTACATCAAGTTATTGTTCTCCAAGCATTACTCAGTTTTACTTAATACTCTAGATGCATGTTGGATAGCGGTCCATGGGTGGAGTAATAGCAATAGGTGCAGGCAGGATTTAGCCTATTTGCTTATGGATGTGATGTCTATATACACATGATCATTACTGTGAATATCACACAACTATGCACTTTTCTATCAATTGCCCAACAATAATTTGTTACCCATTGTATGCTCACTTTATGAGAGATGCCACTAGGGAAAACTTATGCCACCCATGTATATTCAATAATATATTTACAAATGCTACAATTACCTCGCTTGCTTCATTCACGTTTTATTTTTTTACAATTATCAACTATCATCTACACACTTTACTTGCTTGCAAATAATGAGTCCAAGGGGATTGTCAACCCTCTTACCCGCGTTGGGTGCAAGTGTTTCTTTCTTTGTGTGCAGACACTGAAGATGGGGGTTGCGTGTTACTCCTATTGGTTCTATAACCTTGGTTCTCACTGAGGGAAATACATATCTATATTGTTTTGCATCACCCGTTCCTCCTCGCAGAAAACCCAACATAGTTCACAAGTATGAGGAAGGATTTGTGGCGTCGTTGCCGGGGAGTATCATCAACCTACTATCAAGTACCTTCACACAAATTATCATGAACTTGTTATTTTTTATTTGATGTCATATTCTGCTTGCTTCACAAAAATCAAAAATACAAAAATATTTACCTTTGCTAGTTTGCATGTTCACTCGTTACGATGGCTAGTTCTTCCTTTGTTCCCTTTACTCCCGATAATGAGGTGCTTGGCATAGGGGGGAAGTTTAAGATATGCTTGGCATAGGATTTGCATTTCTCAAAATAAATCAATTCATAAGCAATCCCCCAACATCTTGCTTCGTAATTTCTATATTGGTATTACCACTTGGTATAGGTTTGTACTTGATACAATTACTAGAGGTAATTTCTTAATAAGTCACACTTTGGATGCTTTGAAAGCATGTAAATTTTAGTTGGGCCACCACCTATTATCATTAATGAAACTATTTTGACCATGGAACCTGTTATGCAAAGGATTTATGTTACTAAAAATGTAATGTCTACTAAAGAACAAATTGAGGAGTTGGATAAAAATCTTCATAATCATATCACTCAATTTGGGTCACGGGTAGGAATGACTTTAAAGCTTTAAAGGAGAAAGATACAACTATTGATGAAAGGGTAGAGCAAGGATTGATTTTAATTTATAAAATAGATTAAATCATTGATAAAGTTGGATCCGCTTTCACTCCCTCTAAAACTAATGCTAGTACCTCTCATACGAAAAACCCCAAGTACATATATGTTTCCAAGGGTGTTAGTATCACTCCTACCAAAAGAAACGAGGATCTTAAAATGATTAGTGTGCATCCCAATTTTATAAAATTGATAAGAGACCCTATTTTCAAGCCTCCTATTTTTCCTAATAAACATTGTTATGTTCTTGATGAGCTTGATAAGAATTATGAAAACACTTGAATCATATGCATTATGCCTAGCTAGGGGCGTAAAAACATAGCGCTAGTTGGGAGGCAACCCAATAGGTATCTTCAATTTTTTGTTTTTACTTTTTGCTTGTGTGTCATAACATGATTATGGCCTCTGTAATGATTATTTTTTTATATATGATTGGTGGTTGTGCCAAGTAAAGCCTTTGGGATGATTTGAATGATAGGTAGAATTGATACGGTGCAAAAACAAAACTTTAGCGTCGAGTGCAGAATTTCTCTCATTTTACTAGAACATATTTTTTATCTGAATTATTTACACAATATTGGTATAAAATTCTCAGGTCTTACTATTTTTTATGAATTTTTGAAGTTATAAAATTATGGTACTTCATTATATCATTTCAGACTATTTTGTTTTAGACAGATTCTCTTTTTGCTTGCATAGTTTGTTTGTTTTGGTGATGCCATGGATTGTATCATGGGGTATAAGTCGTGGAGAAGTTAGAATACAGTACCTTATTCAATAATAATATATGAATCAATTTATAACAGCACCTAAAGTATTTGATATGTTTATTATACTAACGGATCTCACGAAGTTTCTGTTGAGTTTTGTGTGCTAAAGTTTTCAAGTTTTTGGTGCTATCAAGATGGACGAAGGAATAAGGAGTGGAAATATCCTAAGATTGGGGATTCCCAGGGCACCAAAAGGTAATATTCTAGGAAGACTCAAGCGTCTAAGCTTGGGAATTCCTCGGGAGGCATCCCCTCTTTCGTATCAATCCATCGGTCTGCCACTTGGAGCTATATTTTTATTCATCGCATGCTATGATTTTTGCATTGAGCGTCATTGCTTTTGTTTTAGTTGTCCAAAATAATTGTTGGATGAACACACCCAGTTGAGATATACACAAGATCACCATCATTTTTAGAATACTCTTTGTGCTTCACTTATATCTTTTGAGCTTAGCAATTGCTCTAGTACGTCACTTATATCTTTTAGAGCACGGTGGCGTATATACTTTAAAGAAACAATTACACTCTCTTTCTTCACTTATATTTTTTTTGAGAGTTAATAAATACAGACGGTAATTTGCATGGGTTACTGTGACGCCCTCGATTTAATCGTACGCTAAACATACACGCAAATGCGTACGATCAAACCCAAGGACTCACGGGAAGATATCACAACACAACTCTAGACACAAATAAAATAACATCAGCTTCATATTACAAGCCAGGGGCCTCGAGGGCTAAAATACAAAAGCTCGATAAACACACGAGTCAGCGGAAGCAACAAATATCTGAGTACACACATAAAACATGGGGTGCCTTAGAGAAGGCTAGCACAAAAGATACAACGATCGAACGAGGCGAGGCCTCCTGCCTGGGAACCTCCTAACTACTCCTGATCATCAGCGGCCTCCACATAGTAGTAGGCACCGTCGGGGTAGCAGCCGTCGGTGGCGGGGACCTCCATCTCCTGGGCTCCATCATTTGGTCACAGCAAACGGATCAAGGGGACAAGGGGGGAGCAAAGCAGCGGTGAGTACTCATCCAAAGTACTCGCAAGTCTTACATCAGAACTATTCTAATTATGCATCAGTATCAAAGAAGGGGGGGTATATGTGGACTGACTCCAGCAATGCGAGAATAGAGAGATAAGGCCTAGTCCTATCGAAGGCTAGCATCTTCAGGGTCTTGCAGCAATAGACGAGAGTAGAACACGGGAAAACATTAATAGTCATATTGTTGCAGCAATATTAAAGTGAGGTCACGCCTAAAGATCCTCCCTCGACTCCCTGCGAGGAAGCAATCCCAAGGCAAACTAATTCCAGTTAAGTAACAATTGTAGTTGTAAAAGATCGGGGCACAACTCCAAGTCGTCCTGTAACCGTGGACACGGCTATCCGAATAGTTAATTTTCATCCCTGCAGGGGTGCACCACATGTCCCGTCACGCTCGATAACACTCTGGTCGGACATACTTTTCTGGGTCCTGTCCGACCTCGGAATATCGACACGTCGCAGCCCCACCTAAGACTAATCAGAGAGGCCAGCCCACCGGTCTAAGTCCTAAGCACAAAGGGTTTGTGGGCCCAGTTCCCCTTCACGCTCCTGCACGTGGCGTGGGCGGCCGACGTCAGTCCTAGCATCCCTTAATCACAAGCGCGATGCATCTCGGGACCACTCGGGCGCGCGCCGCTACATTGCTGGCATCTGAAAAGCTTCGGCTGATACCGCGACGCCGAGTACCCATAATTCTTCCCGCGTAGCCGGTTAGTGCGAAAAGGTCTCCGACCAACCCAGATCAAATACCCAAATGCATTAGCATTTTAATTAGGCCACCAACACAATCTCACGGGAATCCACCCGTCTTACAACTAATCACCAATGATCCCAGTAACATGGTCGAGTAACTGTGTGGTCGTAACATCGGGGGGAATCCGAGGTATCACCCTCGTTGGATTCCGAACGATGTACCCGTCAAGGTGGCTTAGAGGAATCACCCTCGGGGGTCCCACACTTGAGGGGTTGCACGACAGGGGCGTCATCGGGAATGGTGAAAGAGGAATCACCCTCGATAACCACGACCGACTAGCTATACTACAGAGATATCATCAGGAGTACTTAGTGAGGTGTCACCCTCGGTACCCGATAGTATCTCTGTAGCGTCGTACAACGAAGGGGGTGAATGTGTTTGTCGGGTCTGGCTCGTCGATCAGAGATCGAGATTTGAAAACAAGCGGGGCAACTGAACTATGGGGTCAGAGGGGATGACTGCTCGACCTATGCTAAGCATATTAAAGTTACAAGACTGAAAGTAGCAGTTCATCAAAAACAGGCTATGCATCAGATATAGGAGCTAGCTACAACAGTAGCAAAATACTAATGCAAGCAGTAGGAAGAAAGACATAGGCGATATAGGAATGATCAAGGGGGGTTTGCTTGCCTTGCTGCTCTGCGGCAAAGGACTGATCGGCAGGGTCGTAGATGTACCCGGCAGCAGCGTCAGTCTCGGGGTCTACCGGTAAGAAGAGGGGGAAGAAACAATAAATAATAGCACCGATGCAACACAAGGCATGACATGGCAAGATGTAGGCTAGACATGAGCTAACGCAGCAACATCCGTCATAGACGGGTCGGAAGAATATCTGACGATATTTTCCGGGTCTCGGGCTACTACCGGTTATACTGGAAACGAAGGAAAAGTTCCAAGTTTGCTATGCTAGGGACGCGTGACAGACGAATGGACCGTGTATCCGGGTTCGTCTCGTTTTGCTGATCAACTTTCATGTTGAAATTATTTTGATCTGACTTACGGATTATTTAATATTAATTTTTAAAGATTTATTCAATAATTAGGAATTAAAAAAAGATTTGAATAATTTTAATAAAATCCCATTATGACATCATCGTGATGTCATGCTAACATCAACATTTGACTGGTCAACTGACCTGCGGGTCCCGAACGTCATAGGCACAAGTTTTATCTAAGATTAAATATTAATTAATCAGATTAATTGAGTGGGGGACCCACGTGTCATACTCTAATTATTCTAATTAATTAATTTAACTAATATATCTATTTATTTATTTAATAAAAATATTATTTTTATTTTTATTTTAACTATCGCGTGGGGCCTCCCTGTCATAGACAGCGGGTGCGTTGGCCCCACCGGTAAGTGACCTAAGGCTATTTACTCATTTTTTTATAGATACCTAACCGTGCAAATCTCGTATTCCTCCAAATATCCATATATGAAAATACATACATCGCATCTCATACATACATACATACAAACGCATCTAATACATCATTTATTTTATTTTCTTTTAACTCAACAACACTCTCATCTCTCTGTTAACACAGAGACAAAGAACACAACTCTCTGCTAACTCAACATAGGAGAACACGTTCTTCAAATCCTCCTACCGGTCACTACCGTCGACGGATCGGGGTCCCGTTTGCCGGAACGGAACCGGGACGGTGAGGGGAACGCGACAGTGGGAGGAGCCCGAGGAGGGGCTCACCAACGTTGACGAGACGGCCCGATGAAGCCGGAGTTCGCGGGAAAGGCGGGGTTGACGGCGGTGATGACGCAGTGGTGGTGATGCAGGTGAGGAGGTCGCCGGAGAAGCCTCCTGGAGGTGACCAACCGGCGTGACGAGGAGAGGGAGTCTCCCTGTCCGGTCCCTCTTGGACCGAGCGGGAGGGGCTCGCCGGCGGGGTGGAGGGCCGAGGTGGCCGGGGCTCCTGCCGGCGGGGTGGAGGGCCGAGGGGGCCGGAGCTCCTGCCGGCGGGGTGGAGGGCCGAGGGGGGGAAACACCAGAGGGAGGAGATCGGGGTGTGGAGGTGCTGACGGGGGCTCGCCGGCCAGGGAGGGAGTGGATCTGAGGGGGGGCGACGGGAGGAGAGGAGGGTCGTGGGGAGGTGGGGCGGTTCTGTCGTGGGGGTCTCGGTGGGGTGCTCTGTCGTGGGGGGAGAAGGGGGACCGAGAGGGGAGCGTGAGGAGTGGCGGCGGCTAAGGGGAGGGGAGGGAGCGAGGCAGGGGCTCCCTCGCCAGGGGGGGCGCTAGGGTTCGGGTGGGGAGCGATTGGGGCCTCGCCGGTTGGGCCTCTTGGCCCAGCTGGGCCAGGGGGAGGGGGTCCCTTTTTTTTGGTTTTCTTTTTCTATTATTTCTAAGTCCTTTTAGTACCTAATTTTATTTACTATCTCTTATAATTTATTTTATATACTTTTACTTCTTTCTTTTATTTATTTCTTTTACATATACTATATTTCCTTTATTCATCTTATTCAATATCCACATTTAAATATATAGTGTTCACCGATAATTCCTAAAGTGCCCGATTTGATATTATAATCCATTAGGGAATTTTTTTTGATAACTCCCCGACGTTTTTATTTCAACAACACATAAATATTTTCTCGTCTGACTTTATTTTAAAGCTTCGAATTTGATTCGGTTTCAACCAACACGAGATCATTGATATCACTTCCGATGACGTGGCATCATTAGCGCGGGATCAGTGTCGCTTAATTACAATCATTACTGTAACAAAAGTCGAGGATGTCACAATTCTCCCCTACTAACAAGAATTCTCGTCCCGAGAATTAAGAGGTAGAGGGAAAGAGCCCGGGGTATTCATCACGAAGATGATCCTCGCGTTCCCAAGTGGCTTCATCTTCAGAGTGATTTGACCACTGTACCTTAAGGAACTTGGTGACCTTGCGACGAGTCTTACGTTCAGCTTGGTCGAGAATGCGGACCGGATGCTCTTTATAAGAGAGGTCTTGTTGTAGTTCAAGCATACCGTGATCCACTGCTCGAATAGGATCCTTGAAGCAGCGACGGAGCTGAGAAACATGGAAGACATCGTGGACCTGAGAAAGGTTCGCCGGCAGTTCCAATTGATAAGCCACTCTTCCACGCCTTTCGAGAACAGTGAAAGGACCAATATAACGAGGAGCTAACTTGCCCTTGATTCCGAAATGGTGTGCACCTCCCATTGGTGTGACACGAAGATAAGCCTTTTCGCCAGGTTGATAGACCATATCTTGATGATGACGGTCATACTGACTCTTCTGACGAGACTGAGCAGCCTTCAGATTCTCATGAATAATGCGGACTTGATCTTCGGCATGTAGAATAATATCCGAACCGAAGAGTGATCGTTCCCGAGTTTCTGACCAATTCAGAGGAGTTCGACACCTTCGCCCATACAATACTTCGAAAGGGGCCATCTTCAGACTAGCTTGATAGCTATTGTTGTAAGAGAACTCGGCATACGGGAGAGATTCCTCCCATTTCTTACCGAAAGAAATGACACAAGCTCGAAGCATGTCCTCGAGAATTTGGTTGACTTGTTCAACTTGTCCCTGGGATTGAGGATGAAATGCAGTGCTGAAGGACAGATGAGTCCCCATAGCCTTCTAAAAACTTTCCCAGAATTTTGAAGTGAACAAGCTGCCACGGTCCGAACTGATTACCAACGGAATACCGTGAAGTGAAACAACTCTTGACATATAAAGATCTGCCAGCTGACTAGCATTAATCGTTTCCTTGACGGCCAGGAAATGTGCAACTTTGGATAGTCGATCAATGACGACAAGAATAGCATCATTACCTCTTTGAGATCTGGGAAAACCAGTGACGAAGTCCATTTCAACGTGGTCCCATTTCCACTCGGGAATAGAGATAGGTTGCAGAGTTCCAGCAGGCTTTTGGTGTTCTGCTTTGATACGCCGGCATATATCACATTCTGCCACATAGCGTGCAATGTCTTGTTTCATATTGGGCCACCAGAATCTTTGCTGGATGTCTTGGTACATCTTGGTACTACCCGGGTGAATAGACAATGGTGTGTCATGAGCTTCTTCCATCACCTTTCCAGTCATCCTGAGATTTTCCTTCTTATTTGGGACGAATAGGCGACCCTTGAAATACAAGGCGCCACCTTCATCAATAGTGAAAAAGGAGGGTTTACCCTTCGCAATATAGCTCTTAATCCTGTCGACATCATCGTCGAAGTCTTGCAGATTCTTTATGGAGCTCACAAGATCTGGTTCAACCACTAGGTTACTGAGGGAACCCTGATTAACAACACGAAGGTTCATCTTTTGACACTCTTCAAGAGGGGGGACAAGGTAACCCTGAGGAACAATGTGGAGGTTCAGCTTACGGAATTCCTCTTGCAGACGATCGTGAACCTGATGAACCTGGAGGTGGTTGCAGTATGACTTGCGACTTAAGGTATCAGCCATTACGTTAGCCTTGCCAGGGGTATATGATATACTACAGTCAAAATCTGCTATACGCTCCATCCATCTTTGTTGACGCAGGTTCAGCTCCGGTTGAGTGAACAAGTACTTCAGACTTTGATGGTCGGTGTAGATTTCACAGTGATTACCGACAAGGTATTGTCGCCATTCCTTCAATGAATGAATGACTGCGGCAAGCTCGAGATCATGAACTGGGTAGTTCTCTTCATGGGCACGCAGTTGACGTGAAGCATAAGCGATCACCTTGCGATCCTGCATTAGGACACAACCTATTCCTTGACGAGAAGCATCACAGTATATGAAAAAATCCCTTTTAGTATCTGGAGGAGCAAGTACTGGAGCGGAAGTCAGTTTGTCCTTGAGTGCCTGGAAACTTTCCTGGCATTTATCAGTCCATTCATACTTAACACCTTTGTGAAGCAGGTTGGTTAAGGGCTTCGCAATCTTGGAGAAGTTCTCGACGAATCGACGGCAATAGCTGGCGAGTCCGAGAAAACTTCTGACTTGCTTGACATTCTTCGGGGGAGTCCAGTCAAGAATAGCTTGAATTCGTTTGGGTTGACCGCAATACCATCCTTGGAAATCACATGACCAAGGTAAGTCACTTCGTCTAGCCAGAACTCACATTTGGAATACTTCGCATAGAGTTTATGCTCCCGAAGCTTATCCAGTACAAGACGAAGATGCTCAGCATGCTCTTCTTTGTTCTTCGAAAATACCAGAATATCATCTAGATATACCACGACAAATTTGTCGAGGTAGTCCACGAATATATAATTCATCAGTCGAGAGAAGGTTGCCGGTGCATTGGTTAAGCCGAAGGACATGACGGTGTACTCGTATGATCCATATCGAGTAACAAAGGCGGTCTTTGGAATATCCTCCTTGCGAACACGGATCTGGTGGTATCCCAATCTCAAGTCGAGCTTAGAGAAAACGGTGGAACCAGCAAGTTGATCATACAAATCATTTATCCGAGGGAGAGGATATTTGTTTTGAATAGTGGCCTGGTTGATAGGACGATAGTCTTGAACCAATCGATTTGTCCCATCCTTCTTCTTAACAAAGAGGGAAGGTGCTCCACAAGCAGAGGAACTCGGACGGATGAAACCCAGATGGAGCGAGTTGTCAATTTCTTGCTTAAGTTCAAGGAGTTCATGTGGTGGCATTTTATAAGGACGCTTGGCAATAGGAGTGGTACCGGGTATCAAGTCAATGACAAACTCGACAGCTCGAGCAGGGGGGATCCCCGGAAGTTCTTCTGGAAAGACATCTTGAAATTCTCGGACCACTGGTATGTTTTCAATCCCTTCCAGAGGCGACGCATTTAATGCATTCAAAGCATACAGTCGTGCCTCAGCATTACGCACGAGATGCGCATGGTAGCTTATTACTTCATCTGAAGGGTGTAGGAGGTGGACGGTCTTGGTGGCACAAACGATCGATGTCGTATGAGCTTTCAACCAGTCCATCCCCAATATGAGATCAATGTTGGATGACTTTAGTAGGATGGGGTTGGCAAGGAATTCTAATCCTTCAATTTCAATTGGAACATGGGGGCAAACCACAGAGGTTCGGCATTCGCCCCCACGGGTGTTTACCACTATCGGGATGTTCATCTCTTCGCTCCTAATGTCATGCATGTATGCAAAATTTTCCGACATAAAGGAATGCGATGCTCCTGTATCAAACAATACAGAAGCAAGCACTGAGTTAATGAGAAGTGTACCCATCACGGTAGCAGGCTGGTCTTGAGCTTGACCCATATCAATGTTGTTGGCCTGACCACGAACATAAGCAGGCTTAGCGTTGAAGTTGCGGTTCTGGTTGTTGCCACTGCCAGTTGCGGGAAGTGTCAGCTGATTCGGATTCTGCCTGCAGTCTCTAGCACGGTGACCTGGACGGCCACACTTGAAGCACAGCCCGTCCTCAGGACGGGAAGGAGGAACTCGAGGCGGTGGAGCTGGAAGCCTTGGCTGCCTAGGTGGTGGAGGAGGCAGGCAAGGTGCAGCATAGGACGGCCGCGGAGTAGGAGCAGGTGCATGGTACATGTTGTTGGGAATCCAGATCTTCCGCTTCTGTGCAGATGAGCCCGAAGATGAGCCCATGTCACAGTTGCGCTTGCTGCTATCTTTGTATTCCTGCAGACCAGTCTCAACCTGAATAGCCTTGTTCACCAGGGTGTCGAAATCAGCATAGTCCTGAACGAGGAGTGTCAGCTTGATATCAGGGTGGAGGCCTTCACGGAACTTCTCCTGCCTGCGTGCATCAGTCGCAATGTCTTCTTCAGCATAGCAAGATAATTCTAGAAATTCCCGCTGATAAGCATCCACAGTCTTGTTGCCCTGGACCAAGTTGCGGAACTCACGCTTCTTCCGGTCCATGATTCCCTGGGGAATGTATCGAGCACGGAAAGCAGCCTTGAACTCTGCCCAAGTGATGATAGTTCCATCGGGCTGAGAGCGTCTGTGGCTGTCCCACCATTGAGCAGCGGGACCCTTCAGAAAGTAGGCGGCAAAGTTGACATAGCTCGCCAGGGGCACATTGGCAGACTCCAGCTCATAAGAAATGTCACGGAGCCAGTCATCAGCATCTAGAGGCTGAGTTGAGCTGCGGTAGATCGCAGGGTTGAGACGGCAGAAGTATTGCAGTGTCACGCCTTGTGGTTGGTTCATGTTCGGCCTTTGGAACTGATCCATGAGCCCTTGCACAAACTGGCGGTTCAGCTCAAACTGTTGGATCATCCCCGCCATATACTCAGGAGGCGGGGGTGGTGCATCGTTGGTAGGGGCACGCGGGCGGCCAGCTGGTCTAACCATCCTGTTAAATATTTAGCGGGATAGTTTATCTTAAGGTAATTGCAAAGGCATCGCGCGCATTCATGAAGTAATTAAGCAAAATGGAAGGGAAATGCGATAGATACTCCATAGTAGTTGAGTTCGACATACAGACCCATACATAAGTTCGATTATAGACTAACGATTACAAATTCGAAATTTGGCGATAGCCCGGACGCATTAGACGATACCCTGGACTCACTAGGTGGCGCGCAGGCACGCGGTGGAAGAGTACCACAACGAGATGTAGCGATAAGGCTACATCAACGTCGGAGAGGACGAACGAATCCTGGTAGCTGGCGGTGATAGAAGGTAGGGACAGGACCTTGTGTCCCGTTGTGACTCCGGTGATGGTACCGCATCCAGTCGAGGAGCTGAGGTCCAAGTGCAGGGGTTCTACCCCCAACATCTGTCCACTCGAGAGATGATGGTAGCTCTGTCCTGCTCGGCTCGCGGATGCGCATAGGGGGAACCCTCGGGCAGTGTGATGGCTGTAGCTCTGTCAATGCGTCGTAAAGACGAGCGCGCGTACCATACAGCTGCACAGTCAGAGCTCGGAGAGCACAATCCATTGCCTCAGTGTACTGCACCAGAACCCGCGCGTCGTAGCGACGCGTCACGTAGGGGGCGCAGACAGCGACGTAGGAACGGTCGCTGCGCTCCCGAACGTCAGAAGCGTAGGCAGTGAGATCAGATCCAGTCTCATCCCCAGCAGGAGCATGTGGGATGTATCTGAAAGGGCTCTCCTCCAGGTGAGGGTATGCTCCACGGAGACGGGTGATGGCGATGTAGGCCGCATCATGGACGGCCATCTCGACCGACACTCCAATACCACAGAACACGTGGCGCTCGAGGGTCTCGCCGCCCCTCTGGTCGAAGATGCGAACCTCAGCCTGGTACTGGTACTGGTTGTACTCGCGGAAGTCCTCGAACACAGTGTACTCGGGGTACCAGCGATATCCCAGCCTGGTCAGGAGATCGACCAAAATGGCCGGGAACCCACTCGTCTCAGTGGCCTGTGTCAGGCGCACGTGCTGTCTTGCGGGACGCATCTGAAAATAAGATTGACGGATGTCAAATGACAGTGTGTGTAATATATATTCAGGAGAAAGAGTAGATAGTCCAGCGCTCCGGATCAATGTGATTCGAGAACCTAATGTTAGAGTTAGTAAAATCTTTGACCCGAAAGAGAAGAGAAAGTAGAGCCCAGAGTATAGGAAAGGAGTAAAAGATACTAATACCACCCAATTGAGATGTGGGCCCATAACCCACAGGTCCCAGGATCGAAACCTGGCTCTGATACCAACTTGTGACGCTCTCGATTTAATCGTACGCTAAACATACACGCAAATGCTTACGATCAAACCCAAGGACTCACGGGAAGATATCACAACACAACTCTAGACACAAATAAAATAACATCAGCTTCATATTACAAGCCAGGGGCCTCGAGGGCTAAAATATGAAAGCTTGATAAACACACGAGTCAGCGGAAGCAACAAATATCTGAGTACAGACATAAAACATGGGGGGCCTTAGAGAAGGCTAGCACAAAAGATACAACGATCGAACGAGGCGAGGCCTCCTGCCTGGGAACCTCCTAGCTACTCCTGATCATCAGCGGCCTCCACGTAGTAGTAGGCACCATCAGGGTAGCAGTCGTCGGTGGCGGGTACCTCCATCTCCTGGGCTCCATCATCTGGTCGCAGCAAACGGATCAAGGGGACAAGGGGGGAGCAAAGCAGCGGTGAGTACTCATCCAAATTACTCGCAAGTCTTACATCAGAACTATTCTAATTATGCATCAGTATCAAAGAAGGGGGGGTATATGTGGACTGACTGCAGCAATGCGAGAATAGAGAGAGAAGGCCTAGTCCTATCGAAGGCTAGCATCTTCAGGGACTTGCAGCAATAGACGAGAGTAGAACACGGGTAAAACATTAATAGTCATATTGTTGCAGCAATATTAAAGTGAGGTCACGCCTAAAGATCCTCCCTCGACTCCCTGCGAGGAAGCAATCCCGAGGCAAACTAATTCCAGTTAAGTAACAATTGTAGTTGTAAAAGATCGGGGCACAACTCCAAGTCGTCCTGTAACCGTGGACACGGCTATCCGAATAGTTAATTTTCATCCCTGCAGGGGTGCACCACATGTCCCGTCACGCTTGATAACACTCTGGCCGGACATACTTTTCTGGGTCCTGTCCGGCCTCGGAATATCGACACGTCGCAGCCCCACCTAAGACTAATCAGAGAGGCCAGCCCGCCGGTCTAACTCCTAAGCACAAAGGGTTCGTGGGCCTAGTTCCCCTTCACGCTCCTGCACGTGGCGTGGGCGGCCGACGTCAGTCCTAGCATCCCTTAATCACAAGCGCGATGCATCTCGGGACCACTCGGGCGCGCGCCGCTACATTGCTGGCATCTGAAAAGCTTCGGCTGATACCGCGACGCCGAGTACCCATAATTCTTCCCGCGTAGCCGGTTAGTGCGAAAAGGTCTCCGACCAACCCAGATCAAATACCCAAATCCATTAGCATTTTAATTAGGCCACCAACACAATCTCACGGGAATCCACCCGTCTTACAACTAATCACCAATGATCCCAGTAACATGGTCGAGTAACTGTGTGGTCGTAACATCGGGGGGAATCCGAGGTATCACCCTCGTTGGATTCCGAACGATGTACCCGTCAAGGTGGCTTAGAGGAATCACCCTCGGGGGTCCCACACTTGAGGGGTTGCACGACAGGGGCGTCATCGGGAATGGTGAAAGAGGAATCACCCTCGATAACCACGACCGACTAGCTATACTATAGAGATATCATCAGGAGTACTTAGTGAGGTGTCACCCTCGGTACCCGATAGTATCTCTGTAGCGTCGTACAACGAAGGGGGTGAATGTGTTGTGTCGGGTCTGGCTCGTCGATCAGAGATCGAGATTTGAAAACAAGCGGGGCAACTGAACTACGGGGTCAGAGGGGATGACTGCTCGACCTATGCGAAGCATATTAAAGTTACAAGACTGAAAGTAGCAGTTCATCAAAAACAGGCTATGCATCAGATATAGGAGCTAGCTGCAACAGTAGAAAAATACTAATGCAAGCAGTAGGAAGAAAGACATAGGCGATATAGGAATGATCAAGGGGGGTTTGCTTGCCTTGCTGCTCTGCGGCAAAGGACTGATCGGCAGGGTCGTAGATGTACCCGGCAGGAGCGTCAGTCTCGGGGTCTACCGGTAAGAAGAGGAGGAAGAAACAATAAATAATAGCACCGATGCAACACAAGGCATGACATGGCAAGATGCAGGCTAGACAAGAGCTAACGCAGCAACATCCGTCATAGACGGGTCGAAAGAATATCTGACGATATTTTCTGGGTCTCGGGCTACTACCAGTTATACTGGAAACGAAGGAAAAGTTCCAAGTTTGCTATGCTAGGGATGCGTGACACACGAATGGACCGTGTATCCGGGTTCGTCTCGTTTTGCTGATCAACTTTCATGTTGAAATTATTTTGATCTGACTTACGGATTATTTAATATTAATTTTTAAAGTTTTATTCAATAATTAGGAATTAAAAACAGATTTGAATAATTTTAATAAAATCCCATTATGACATCATCGCGATGTCATGCTGACATCAACATTTGACTGGTCAACTGACCTGCGGGTCCCGAACGTCATAGGCACAAGTTTTATTTAAGATTAAATATTAATTAATCAGATTAATTTAGTGGGGGACCCACGTGTCATACTCTAATTATTCTAATAAATTAATTTAACTAATATATCTATTTATTTATTTAATAAAAACATTATTTTTATTTTTATTTTAACTATCGCGTGGGGCCTCCCTGTCATAGACAGCGGGTGCGTTGGCCCCACCGGTAAGTGACCTAAGGCTATTTACTCATTTTTTTTATAGATACCTAACCGTGCAAATATCGTATTCCTCCAAATATCCATATACGCAAATACATACATCGCATCTCATACATACATACATACAAACACATCTAATACATCATTTATTTTATTTTCTTTTAACTCAACAACACTCTCATCTATGTGTTAACACACACACACAGAACACAACTCTGTGCTAACTCAACATAGGAGAACACGTTCTTCAAATCCTCCTACCGGTCACTACCGTCGACGGATCGGGGTCCCGTTTGCCGGAACGGAACCGGGACGGTGAGGGGAACGCGACGGTGGGAGGAGACCGAGGAGGGGCTCACCAACGTTGACGAGACGGCCCGATGAAGCCGGAGTTCGCGGGAAAGGCGGGGTTGACGGCGGTGATGACGCGGTGGTGGTGATGCCGGTGAGGACGGTCGCGCGGAGAAGCCTCCCGGAGGTGACCAACCGGCGTGACGAGGAGAGGGAGTCTCCCTGCCCATTCCCTCTTGGACCGAGCGGGAGGGGCTCGCCGGCGGGGTGGAGGGCCGAGGTGGTCGGGGCTCCTGCCGGCGGGGTGGAGGGCCGAGGGGGACGGAGCTCCTGCCGGCGGGGTGGAGGGCCGAGGGGGGGAAACACCGGAGGGAAGAGGTCGGGGTGGGGAGGTGCTGACGGGGGCTCGCCGGCCAAGGAGGGAGTGGATCTGAGGGGGGCGACGAGAGGAGAAGAGGGTCGTGGGGAGGTGGGGCGGTTCTGTCGTAGGGGGTCTCGGTGGGGGGCTCTGTCGTGGGGGGAGAAGGGGGACCGAGAGGGGGAGCGTGGGGAGTGGCGGCGGCTAAGGGGAGGGGAGGGAGCGAGGCAGGGGCTCCCTCGCCAGGGGGGGCGCTAGGGTTCGGGTGGGGAGCGATTGGGGCTTGGCCGGTTGGGCCTCTTGGCCCAGCTGGGCCAGGGGGTGGGGTCCCTTTTTTTTGGTTTTCTTTTTCTATTATTTCTAAGTCCTTTTAGTACCTAATTTTATTTACTATCTCTTATAATTTATTTTATATACTTTTACTTCTTTCTTTTATTTATTTCTTTTACATATACTATATTTCCTTTATTCATCTTATTCAGTATCCACATTTAAATATATAGTGTTTACCGATAATTCCTAAAGTGCCCGATTTGATATTATAATCCGTTAGGGAATTTTTTTTGATAACTCCCCGACGTTTTTATTTCAACAACACAAAAATCTTTTCTCGTCTGAATTTATTTTAAAGCTTCGAATTTGATTCGGTTTCAACCAAACCGAGATCATTGATATCACTTCCGATGACGTGGCATCATTAGCGCGGGATCAGTGTCGCTTAATTACAATCATTACTGTAGCAAAAGTCGAGGATGTCACAGTTACAAGACTAGTGCAAAAATAATAGGTATTCAATGAGTGCATAATCCAAACCTTCATGTAGCACATAAAAGAGAAACTTTGAGTTAATGATATTAATGTGGTAATGTGAAAGGGCATGAGTGCATGATAATTGGTCAGAAAAAGTATCGTAAATTAGAGGTGTTATGTTGTTGTTCCCTAAATGTTTTTATGGCATGGTGATGATGTGTCAGCATTCTTATTCCTCATTGAAATCCTAGTGTTGTTTAGGTCGGTGGTATGCGTTGACTAACTCCTGTTGAAAATATGCCCTAGAGGCAATAATAAATTAGTTATTATTATATTTCTTAGTTCATGATAATCGTTTATTATCCATGCTATAATTGTATTGATTGGAAACACAATACTTGTGTGGATACATAGACAAAACACTGTCCCTAGTAAGCCTCTAGTTGACTAGCTCGTTGATCAAAGATGGTCAAGGTTTCCTGGCCATAGGCAAGTGTTGTCACTTGATAACGGGATCACATCATTAGGAGAATCATGTGATGGACTAGACCCAAACTAATAGACGTAGCATGTTGATCGTGTCATTTTGTTGCTACTGTTTTCTGCGTGTCAAGTATTTGTTCCTATGACCATGAGATCATATAACTCACGGACACCGGAGGAATGCTTTGTGTGTATCAAACGTCGCAACGTAACTGGGTGACTATAAAGATGCTCTACAGGTATCTCCGAAGGTGTTCGTTGAGTTAGTATGGATCAAGACTGGGATTTGTCACTCCGTGTGACGGAGAGGTATCTCGGGGCCCACTCGGTAATACAACATCACACACAAGCCTTGCAAGTAATGTGACTTAGTGTAAGTTACGGGATCTTGTATTACGGAACGAGTAAAGAGACTTGCCGGTAAACGAGATTGAAATAGGTATGCGGATACTGACGATCGAATCTCGGGCAAGTAACATACCGAAGGACAAAGGGAATGACATACGGGATTATACGAATCCTTGGCACTGAGGTTCAAACGATAAGATCTTTGTAGAATATGTAGGATCCAATATGGGCATCTAGGTCCCGCTGTTGGATATTGACCGAGGAGTCTCTCGGGTCATGTCTACATAGTTCTCGAACCCGCAGGGTCTGCACACTTAAGGTTCGACGTTGTTTTATGCGTATTTGAGTTATATGGTTGGTTACCGAATGTTGTTCGGAGTCCCGGATGAGATCACGGACGTCATGAGGGTTTCCGGAATGGTCCGGAAATGAAGATTGATATATAGGATGACCTCATTTGATTACCGGAAGGTTTTCGGAGTTACCGGGAATGTACCGGGAATGACGAATGGGTTCCGGGAGTTCACCGGGGGGGCAACCCACCCCGGGGAAGCCCATAGGCATTGCGGGAGCCACACCAGCCCTTAGTGGGCTGGTGGGACAGCCCACAAGTGCCCAGTGCGCCAAGAGAAGAAAATCAAGAGGAAAGAAGAAAAAAAAGGAAGGAGGTGGGAAGGAAGGGGGACTCCTCCCACCAATCCAAGTCCAACTCGGTTTGGGGGGGAGTCCTCCCCCCCTTGGCTCGGCCGACTCCTTGGGGGTCCTTGGACCCCAAGGCAAGCCCCCCCCCTCCCTCCTCCTATATATATGGAGCAATTAGGGCTGATTTGAGACGACTTTCTCACGGCTGCCCGACCACATACCTCCACGGTTTTTCCTCTAGATCGCGTTTCTGCAGAGCTCGGGCGGAGCCCTGCTGAGACAAGGTCATCACCAACCTCCGAAGCGCCGTCACGCTGCTGGAGAACTCTTCTACCTCTCCGTATCTCTTGCTGGATCAAGAAGGCCGAGATCATCGTCGAGCTGTACGTGTGCTGAACGCGGAGGTGTCGTCCGTTCGGTACTAGATCGTGGGACTGATCGTGGGATTGTTCGCGGGGCGGATCGAGGGACGTGAGGACGTTCCACTACATCAACCGTGTTCTCTAACGCTTCTGTTGTACGGTCTACAAGGGTACGTAGATCACTCATCCCCTCTCGTAGATGGACATCACCATGATAGGTCTTCGTGCGCGTAGGAAAATTTTTGTTTCCCATGCGACGTTCCCCAACAGTGGCATCATGAGCTTGGTTCATGCGTAGATGTCTTCTCGAGTAGAACACAAAAGTTTTTGTGGGCGGTGATGTGCGTTTTGCTGCCCTCCTTAGTCTTTTCTTGATTCCGCGGTATTGTTGGATTGAAGCGGCTTGGACCGACATTACTCGTACACTTACGAGAGACTGGTTTCATCGTTACGAGTAACCCCCTTTGCTCAAAGATGACTGGCAAGTGTCGGTTTCTCCAACTTTAGTTGAATCGGATTTGACCGAGGAGGTCCTTGGATGAGGTTAAATAGCAACTCATATATCTCCGTTGTGGTGTTTGCGTAAGTAAGATGCGATCCTACTAGATACCCTTGGTCACCACGTAAAACATGCAACAACAAAATTAGAGGACGTCTAACTTGTTTTTGCAGGGTATGATTGTGATGTGATATGGCCAACGATGTGATGTGATATATTGGATGTATGAGATGATCATGTTGTAATAGTTAATATCGACTTGCACGTCGATGGTACGGCAACCGGCAGGAGCCATAGGGTTGTCTTTAAACTAATGTTTGTGCTTGCAGATGTGTTTACTATATTGCTAGGATGTAGCTTTAGTAGTAATAGCATGAGTAGCACGACAACCCCGATGGCGACACGTTGATGGAGATCATGATGATGGAGATCATGGTGTGACGCCGGTGACAAGAAGATCGTGTCGGTGCTTTGGTGATGGAGATCAAGAAGCGCGTGATGATGGCCATATCATGTCACTTATAAATTGCATGTGATGTTAATCCTTTTATGCACCTTATTTTGCTTAGAACGACGGTAGCATTATGAGGTGATCTCTCACTAAAATTTCAAGATGAAATTGTGTTCTCCCCGATTGTGCACCGTTGCTACAGTTCGTCGTTTCGAGACACCACGTGATGATCGGGTGTGATAGACTCAACGTTCACATACAACGGGTGCAAAACAGTTGCGCACGCGGAACACTCGGGTTAAGCTTGACGATCCTAGCATGTGCAGACATGGCCTCGGAACACATGAGACCGAAAGGTCGAGCATGAATCGTATAGTTGATATGATTAGCATAGAGATACTTACCACTGAAACTATTCTCGACTCACGTGATGATCGGACTTGAGATAGTGGATTTGGATCATGTACCACTCAAATGACTAGAGAGATGTACTTTTTGAGTGGGAGTTCTTAAGTAACATGATTAATTGAACTAATTGTCATGAACATAGTCTAATGGTCTTTGCGAATTACGATGTAGCTTGCGCTATAGCTCTACTGTTTTTATATGTTCCTAGAGAAAATTTAGTTGAAAATTGATAGTAGCAGACTTTGCAGACTGAGTCTGTAAAACCGAGGATTGTCCTCGTTGCTACGCAGAAGGCTTATTTCCTTAATGCACCACTCGGTGTGCTGCACCTCGAGCGTCGTCTGTGGATGCTATGAACATCCGACATACACGTTTTTGATGACTACACGATAGTTCAGTGCAAAATACTTAATGGCTTAGAAGCAAGGCGCCGAAAACGTTGTAAAACGTCACGGAACATAAGTGATGTTCTAAAGAGATGAAATTGTGATTTCATGCTTGTGCCCTTGTTAAGAGGTACGAGACCTCCAACAAGATTCTTTGTCCACAAAGTAAAGGAGAAAAGCTCAATCGTTGAGCGTGTGCTCAGATTGTCTGAGTACGACAATCACTTGAATCAAGTGGGAGTTAATCTTCCAGATGAGATAGTGATGGTTCTCCAAAGTCACTGCCACCAAGCTGTGAGAGCTTTGTGACGAAGTATAACATATCAAGGATAGATACAATGATCCTTGAGCGATTCGCGATGTTTGACACTGCGAAAGTAGAAATGAAGAAGGAGCGTCAAACGTTGATAGTTTGTAAAACCACTAAGTTTCAAGAAAGGAAAGGGCTAGGAGGGATACTTCGTGAAACGGCAAAACAGTTGCTGCACTAATGAAGAGACCCAAGATTAAACCCAAACCCGAGACTAAGTGCTTCTGTAATAAGGGGAACAGTCACTGAGGCGGACCAACTCTAGATACTTGGTAGATAAGAAGGCTGGCAAAAGTCGAGAGAAGTATATATGATATACATAATGTTGATGTGTACTTTACTAGTACTCCTAGTAGCACGAGGGTATTGGATACCGGTTCGGTTGCTAAGTGATTAGTAACGCGAAATGAAAGCTACGGTATAAACGGAGACTAGCTAAAGGCGAGGTGACGATACGTGTTGGAAGTGTTTCCAAGGTTGATATGATCAAACGTCGCACGCTCCCTCTACCATCGGGATTGGTGTTGAACCTAAATAATTGTTATTTGGTGCTTGCGTTAAGCGTGAACATGATTAGGTCGTGTTTATTGCAATACGATTATTCATTCAAAGAGAATAATGGTGACTCTATTTGCTTGAATGATCACCTTCAATGGTTTATTGAATCTCGATTGTAGTGTTACACATTGGTGCCAAAAGATACGAGTTAATAATGATAGTACCACTTACTTGTGGCACTGCCGCTTGAGTCATGTTAGTATAAATTGCATGAAGAGGCTCCATGCTGATGGATCTTTGTACTCACCTGATTTCGAATCACTAGTGACATGCAAATCATACCACATGAGCAAGGCCTTGTTTTCATTGAGATGAAATAAGATAGTAACTTGTTGGAAGTGATACATTTTGATGTATGCAGTCCAATGGGTGCTGAGGCACACTGTGGATATCATTATGTTCTTACTTCACTGACGATTTGAGTAGATACTAGAGTATTTACTTAATGAATCACAAGTCTGAAATATTGAGAAGTTCAATTCTGTTTCAGAGTGAAGTTCGTCGTAACAAGAGGATAAACTGTCTACGATATGATCATAGAAATGAATATCTGAGTTACGAGTTTTGGTACGCAGTTAAGATAATGTGGAAATTGTTTCGCAGTTCATACCACCTGGAACATCATAGTGTGATGATATGTCTGAACGTCATAGCCACGCACTATTTGGTATGATGCATACTATGATGTCTCTTATCGAATTACCACTATCGTTTATGGGTTATGCATTAGAGACAACCGCACTCACTTTAAATAGGGCACCGCGTATTTCCGTTGAGATGACACAGTATAGACTGAGGTTTAGAGAAATCTAAACTGTCGTTTCTTGAAAGTTTGGGGCTTCGACACTTATGTGAAAAAGTTTCAGTCTAATAAGCTCGAACCCAAAGCGGATAAATGCATCTTCATAGGATATCCAAAACAGTTGGGTACATCTCCTATCTCAGATCCAAAAGCAAAGTGTTTGTTTCTAGAAACGGATCCTTTCTCGAGGAAAGGTTTCTCTCGAAAGAATTAAGTGGGAGGGTGGTAAAACTTGATGAGGTTATTGAACCATCACTTCGACCAGTGTGTAGCAGGACGCAGGAAGTTGTTCCTGTGGCGCCTACACCAATTGAAGTGGAAGCTGATGATGGTGATCATCAAGCTTCGAATCAAGTTACTACAAACCTCGTAGGTCGACAAGGTCGCGTACTGCTGCAGAGTAGTACAGTAACCCTGTCTTGGAGGTCATGTTGTTTGAGCAACAATGAACCTACGAGTTATGGAGAAAGCGATGGTGGGCCCAGATTCCGACAAATGGCTGGAAGCCATGAAATCCGAGAGAGGATCCATGTATGAAACCAGAGTGTAGACTTTGAAAGAACTACTTGATGGTCATAAGACTATTGAGTAAAGATGGATCTTTAAAAGAAGACAGACGATGATGGTGATAAGTCACTATTAAGAAAAGCTCGACTTGTCGCAAAGATGTTTTCGACAAGATCAAACAGTTGACTATGATGAGACTTTCTCACTCGTAGCGATGCTAAAGGTCTGTTAGAATTATGTTAGTTGTTGATGCATTATTTATGAAATATTGCACGTAGGATGTCAAAACATTGTTTTCTCGACGGTTTCCTTGAGCAAACATTGTATGTGATACAACCAGAAGGTTTTGTCGATCCTAAAGATACTAGCAAGTATGCAAGCTCCAGTGATCCTTCAATGGACTGGTGCAAGCATCTCGGAGTTGGAATATACACTTTGATGAGATGATCAAAGATTTTGGGTTTGTACAAGGTTTATGAGAAACTTGTATTTCCAAAGAAGTGAGTGGGAGCACTATAGAATTTCTGATAGGTATATGTGGTTGACATATTGTGGATCAGAAGTAATGTAGAATTTCTGTAAAGCATACAAGGTTGTTTGAAAGAAGTTTTCAAAGGAGTACCTGGATTACGCTACTTGAACGTTGAGCATCAAAGATCTATGGAGATAGATCGAAAAGCGCTTAATGGAAGTTTCAACAAGATGCATGCCTTGATAAGTTTTTGAAAGGAGTTCAAAATAGATCAGCAAAGAAGGAGTTCTTGGTTGCGTTGTGAGGTGTGAATTTGAGTAAGACTCAAAACCCGACCCCGGCAGAATAAAGAGAATAGACGAAGGTTGTCTTCTATGCCTTAGCCGTAGAATCTAAAGTATGCCATGCTGTGTACCGCACCTGATGTGTGCCTTGACTCAAAGTATGTTGAGAGGTACAGAGAGTGATCCATGATTGAATCACTAGCAGCGGTCAAAATTTATCCTTAGTAACTAATGGACTAAGGAATTTTTCTCGATTATGGAGGTGGTTAAAGAGTTCGTCGTAAAGGGTTACGTCGATGCAAGCTTTGACACTAATCCGAATAACTATGAGTAGTGAAACGGATTCGTATAGTAGAGTAGATATTCTGAGTATTTCCGAATAGCACATAGTAGCAGCATCTATAAGATGACATAAATATTTGTAAAAAACACACGGATCTGAAAGTTTCAGAACTGTTGACTAAAACCTCTCTCACGACCAAGACGTGATCAGACCCCAGAACTATATGGGTGTTGGATTCGTTGAAATCACATGGTGATGTGAACTAGATTATTGACTCTAGTGCAAGTGGGAGACTGTTGAAAATATGCCCTAGAGGCAATAATAAATTAGTTATTATTATATTTCTTAGTTCATGATAATCGTTTATTATCCATGCTATAATTGTATTGATTGGAAACACAATACTTGTGTGGATACATAGACAAAACACTGTCCCTAGTAAGCCTCTAGTTGACTAGCTCGTTGATCAAAGATGGTCAAGGTTTCCTGGCCATAGGCAAGTGTTGTCACTTGATAACGGGATCACATCATTAGGAGAATCATGTGATGGACTAGACCCAAACTAATAGACGTAGCATGTTGATCGTGTCATTTTGTTGCTACTGTTTTCTGCGTGTCAAGTATTTGTTCCTATGACCATGAGATCATATAACTCACGGACACCGGAGGAATGCTTTTTGTGTATCAAACGTCGCAACGTAACTGGGTGACTATAAAGATGCTCTACAGGTATCTCCGAAGGTGTTCGTTGAGTTAGTATGGATCAAGACTGGGATTTGTCACTCCGTGTGACGGAGAGGTATCTCGGGGCCCACTCGGTAATACAACATCACACACAAGCCTTGCAAGCAATGTGACTTAGTGTAAGTTACGGGATCTTGTATTACGGAACGAGTAAAGAGACTTGCCGGTAAACGAGATTGAAATAGGTATGCGGATACTAACGATCGAATCTCGGGCAAGTAACATACCGAAGGACAAAGGGAATGACATACGGGATTATACGAATCCTTGGCACTGAGGTTCAAACGATAAGATCTTCGTAGAATATGTAGGATCCAATATGGGCATCCAGGTCCCGCTGTTGGATATTGACCGAGGAGTCTCTCGGGTCATGTCTACATAGTTCTCGAACCCGCAGAGTCTGCACACTTAAGGTTCGACGTTGTTTTATGCGTATTTGAGTTATATGGTTGGTTACCGAATGTTATTCGGAGTCCCGGATGAGATCACGAACGTCACGAGGGTTTCCGGAATGGTCCGGAAACGAAGATTGATATATAGGATGACCTCATTTGATTACCGGAAGGTTTTCGGAGTTACCGGGAATGACGAATGGGTTCCGGGAGTTCACCGGGGGGGCAACCCACCCCGGGGAAGCCCATAGGCATTGGGGGAGCCACACCAGCCCTTAGTGGGCTGGTGGGACAGCCCACAAGTTCCCAATGCGCCAAGAGAAGAAAATCAAGAGGAAAGAAGAAAAAAAAGGAAGGAGGTGGGAAGGAAGGGGGACTCCTCCCACCAAACCAAGTCCAACTCGGTTTGGGGGGGGGAGTCCTCCCCCCCTTGGCTCGGCCGACTCCTTGGGGGTCCTTGGACCCCAAGGCAAGGCCCCCCTCCCTCCTCCTATATATATGGAGCAATTAGGGCTGATTTGAGACGACTTTCTCACGGCTGCCCGACCACATACCTCCACGGTTTTTCCTCTAGATCGCGTTTCTGCAGAGCTCGGGCGGAGCCCTGCTGAGACAAGGTCATAACCAACCTCCGGAGCGCCGTCACGCTGCCGGAGAACTCTTTTACCTCTCCGTCTCTCTTGCTGGATCAAGAAGGTCGAGATCATCGTCGAGCTGTACGTGTGCTGAACGCGGAGGTGCCGTCCGTTTGGTACTAGATCGTGGGACTGATCGCGGGATTGTTCGCGGGGCGGATCGAGGGACGTGAGGACGTTCCACTACATGAACCGCATTCTCTAACGCTTCTGCTGTACGGTCTACAAGGGTACGTAGATCACTCATCCCCTCTCGTAGATGGACATCACCATGATAGGTCTTCGTGCGCGTAGGAAAATTTTTGTTTTCCATGCGACGTTCCCCAACAACTCCTACCAACCTCCTCCCTAGGGCATGCGAGTAGTACTTTGCTTCAAGAAAGCTAATAAAAATTGCAATAATTATGTGAGTTCTTTATTACTAATGTGAATCCATGGATATACGCACTCTCACCTCTACATATTTGCTAGCCTCTTCGATACTGTGTGTTGCCCATTCTCATCTCGAGGATCGGTGCAACCTTCGTTGATGCATCCAAACCCCGTGACATGATACGCTCTGTTGCACATAAGCCTCATTATATCTTCCTCAAAACAGACACCATACCTACCTATCACGACATTTTCATAGCCATTCTGAGATATATTTCCATGCAATTTCCACTCACATATTATATGACTAGTACTTTCATTGTCATATTGCTTTGCATGATCATATAAGCTAACATAGTATTTGTGGCAAAGACAGCGTTCATCATTTTTGATACATGTTATGCTTGGCCATTGCACATCCTAGTACACTACTAGAGGCATTCATATAGAGTCATACTACAGTTTTTCATATTGAGTTATAAGTAAATAAAAGTGTGATGATCATCATTATTAGGGCACTGTCTCAGTAAGGAAAGGATGATGGACACAATGATTCCCCCCACAAGTCGGGATGACACTCCGGAGGAAAAATGAAAGAAGAGAAAAGAAAAAAAAAGGAGAACTAAAAAAAGAAAAAAAGGAAAGGAAGAAGACAAAAGAGAAAGAAAAAAGAAATAAATGAGAGAAAAGAGAGAAGTGACAGTGCTTTTACCTCTTTTTCCACACTTGTGTCTTAAAGGGGCATCATTTTCTTCATATAGGCAGTCTCATGTTTTGTCACTTCCATATGCTACTGGGAATTTTTCATTATATAGAACTTGGATTGTATATTCCGATGATGGGCTTTTTCAAATGTCTGAGCTCTTCATGTGCAAGCAAGTTGGATGCACACCCACTTAACTTCAGTTGAGATTTCATACACTTATAACTCTAGTGCATATGTTGCATGGCAATCCCTACTCCTCGCATTGATATATATTTATGGGCATCTCCATAGCCTGTTCATACGCCTAGTTGATGCGAGACTTTCTTCTTCACTTTCACCTCTTTGAGACCTATCACCATATTCTATTCCACCTTTATGTTATACCATGATTCACGCTCATATATTGCGTGAGTAATAAAAAGTTGAAGCGCGTTAAAAAAGTATGATCCAATTGCCCGACTTGAGACTGTGGTGCTTAACATTTTTATTTACGTGGTGAAGACGGAGCCATGCCATGCTAATATGATAAAATGAATAGGGGGTGAACATTCTTTAAGGATCATATATTTTGAAACTCCATGATTATGTTGGTTATGTTCATGAACACTACTATGTTGATGTTTGTTGATTCAGCATTACTCAATGATCATACCTACATTAGATTACATGACATTAGATTACATGTTGGGTAGCATGTTACATCAAAAAATCTGTTTTACCATTTACCTACTCAAGGACGAGCAGGAATTAAGCTTGGGGATGCTGATACGTCTCCAACATATCTATTTTTTTCATGATATAATATTATCATTCTAGGATACTTTTGAGTGCTATTGTTGTTTTTTGCATGTTTTTGGCTTTTCACGTTTAGAGTATCAAACGAAGTCCAATTGCCCCGAAACTTTTTGATGATTTTTTCTTGACCAAAAGAAGACGTGGAAGCTTCGGGAGGAGACCGGGGCCACACAGGGGAGCCACCACATATCAAGGCACGCCCGGGGGGTGGCAGAGCCCTGATGTGTGGTGGCCCCCCTAGCGCCTCCCGACGTCCCTCTATGTCCTATAAATTCTAATACATCTCAAAAAACCTAAGGAGCCTCCTGAAACACTTTTTCCGCCGTTGCAAGCCTGTGTTCGACCGTGTGCCCATCTAGAGCCCTTTTCTGGTGTTGTGCGGAAGGAGGGATCGATCACGGAGGGCCTCTACATCATCCTTGCTGCTCCGATGGTGATGTGTGAGTAGTTCATCACCGACCTACTCATCCATAGTTAGTACCTAGATGGATCTCTCTCTCTCTTTGGATCTTCAATACAATTAATGATCATCGCATCTTCGCTTGGATCTATCTGATGTAATTCTTTTGTGCATTTGTTGGGATCCGATGAATTGTGGGTTTACGTTGAGATTATTCATGATAAAAGATTTGAGTCTTCTCTGAATTCTATATTTGATTCTTTTTTGCATGATTATTATATCTTCGTAAATCTCTTTGGTCTATTGATTTGGTTTGGTCAACTACTTCTTACGTCCCAAAATAAGTGTCGCAAGCTTAGTCCAACTTTATACTAAGGCTAGTACAAAGCTGAGACACATATTTTGGGACTGAGGAAGTAGATTAATATTTCTTCAGTAGGAGGTGTGCGTTGTAGTTGGTTCAATCTGGTGGTGCTCTATATCCCGGTAACATAGTAGGGCACAAGACACATCTTTGTATTGTTGCCACTAAGGATAAAACGATGGGGTTAATTCATATTGATTGAGTTCTCTTTGTCTACATCAGGTCATTGTTCTCCAAGCATTACTTTGTTTTACTTAATACTCTATATGCATGTTGGATAGCGGTCGATGGGTGAAGTAATAGTAATAGGTGCACGAAGGAGTTGGCCTATTTGCTTATGGACGCGATACCTATATACACATGATTATTGCATGAATATTAGATAACTATGCGCTTTTCTATAAATTGCCCAATAGTAATTTATTTACTCACTGTATACTTACTTTATGAGAGATGCCATCAGGGAAAACTATGGCATGAGGGTCTATTCACTAATATATTCAAACGCTACAATTACCTGGCTCCCTTCATTTACTTTTTGTTTAGTTTATAATTGTCAACTATCATATACACACTTTACTTTCTTGCAAATAACAAGTCCAAGGGGATTGACAACACTCTTGCCCGCACTGGGTGTAAGTGTTTGTTTCTTTGTGTGCCGTCACTAAAGATGGGGGTTGCGTGTTACTCCTATTAGTTCGATAACATGGGTTCTCACTAAGAGAAATACTTATCTATACTGTGTTGCATCACTCGTTCATCTTCACGAAAATCCAACGCATATCACAAGTATCAGTCATTCAAATGCCTGATGAGACGGTCCACCAGTGTTGGTCTCATTTTCTATCAAAATAAGCGAAATCCCATAATAGACTGATGCAGAGGCCCTCACATTATTCAAAAATAACAAAGTGGAAGAATGTCTCTACAGAGACCTCGCCCATCACCCGCCAAGAACTATTGTCGCACTCTCAAACCAATGTATAATTATTGCACCATGGAAGACGCCTGACTTGCCAAGGAGAAACACGATAGCGTCTGCTCAGTTTTACCCGATGCACAGGTGACATGCACCTTTGCATGTCACCGTGTGACTTGCGGTTTAAATTTAAATTTAAACATTATGAAAAAATCTGAAAAAAAAATCATGCATGTTCACAGCACATATCAAGATAACCCTTAAAAAATTCAGATCAAAATTCGAAACATACATCAAAAAACAAAAAAGAGAAATCTGTCGTGAATAGTCACGAATGGTTCGGTGTAGACTATTCACATCCGAGTTTCTCTTTTTTGTTTCTTGATGTATGTTTCGAATTTTGATCTGAATTTTTTAAGGGTTATCTTAATATGTGTTGTGAACATGCATGATTTTTTTCGGATATTTTTGCAATGTTTAAATTTGAATTTAGACTGCAAGTCACACGATGACATGCAAATGCATGTCAGCTGATCTCTGTCCTATGAAGCAAGCGCATGCGCTGCGACGATAAAGCGAAGCGTAGAGCTGCCAACATCGTGCACGCTGAATTTTGGCAATCACAAGACGAGATGAACACGCAGCACCAGCATATTAACAAAAAAAATGTGAGGCAGTTAATGGTGATGGAAGATCACAATTGGATACAATCTTCGACCAGTCGTATCCCATGCACCCCGCGAAGCCAGAAAAGCCATCCAGCCACAGAAACGGAAATTGTTGGGTACTCCTTCAGGTGGCAAAGGTGGGTCCAGTGTGCCTCGAGAAGCATGACAAACATGACAATAACAACATGCATATTACGACAAAAAACTTTACCATAACCAAGGAAAATACCCATCCAATGTAAAGGACATCTTTATGATATACTTCCTCCGTCCCAAAATTCTTGTCTTAGATTTGTTAAAAGTTTTATTATTTAAATACATTCATTTCTAAACAAACTTAAGACAAGAATTTAGGAACGGAGGGAGCATGAGACACACTGCTCACGGAACCAGCGGAAATATGATCTTCGAGAGGTATGCAATGCGAGATCATTGGGTCATCGAGCAACCCGTGGTCAGACATTTTAGTTACATTTGGTCACAGGGACCACTCGATGGGGATCCACAATCAAGGAGTTGTCGCCCTTGTCCTAGACCCTATCATCAATGGGTTTGGTCTATCAAGGGTTCTGATAGACGGTAACAATAGTCTCAACCTCATTTACAAGGAAACTCTAAGAAGGATGTAGTTCGACGATTCACGCATCCTCGCGATAAGGTGTTTGGATATAATAAAGCCTTGACCGATTGGAACCACGAAATAGATACACTAGCACAAATGCCCCTGTGTTGCAACGGGAGAAAAATAAACAATGAAAAAAGTGTAGTCCATTGGTAAAAACGCGTGTGGATACTATTAAAAAAATACACGTACGTAAGGTCTTAGATTATAAAATATGTACAAAGAAAGAACCTAATGCAAGTACATCATGTCCAAAGATTATAACATTTTCCAAATATTTATGCTTAAGTTTACATGTTATAATACAGATAGTCGGTACGAAATAAAGACAAATATTGATTAGCATTGTAGTATTTTAAAAATATTTAACATGCAAAATAACAACATATTCAAACTCTACACATTTTTCTAATCAAGATTCATATATAACATGTTTAAATTGGATTTACGGTTTAAAAGATATTGTTACTTGAAAATACATATGTATTCTGAATGGACTTCGGGGTTATTAATGCATATGTGAGGGGTCTACATAGAATTTTGAAAAAACGATTCACTCTGACTACAGCCTGGACCGCGGGTTATTTAGCATGAAAGTAAGGGGGTCTTGTGTAAAATGTAAAAAAACAGTTTGGTCTCACATATAAACGGACTGCGGGTTAATTAAAGGAAACCACAGGGGCCTTTCTGTAAAAACGCCACGACGGACGACAGAAGCCATCAGTGCTTTATTATTAGGAAGAGATATGGGTATTGATTGGTATTACATGAAGACATTGAACCAAGAAAAGATAATGTATTTTTTTTGCATATTTTGATGTTACTCGCATGTTACTAACTATAGTTAATAATAGCAAGTAACATCAAAATGTGCAAAGGGTTAGCCAGGCCACGATATAGACTGTATATAAGGAACGCTGATTAGTGTGCGTGAAAATGGTTGGTTTGAAAGGGCCAGCTAAGAGCATCTCTAACAGACCATGTATACCGTTGATCCGCAAAATTCGTTTACAGTTCAAGAAAAAAAGTGTTTGCGGGCCGACGTGGGCGGCGGCCGAGCAGACCCCGCATAAACGGACTCGTAAAAAAGGATATTCAGTGAATATCTTTTTTTACGAATCAGTTATGCGTGGTTTGCTCGGTTGTCGTCCGCCGCCGACCGTAAATCAGTTATTTGTATTTCAACTTCGAGCATGAAAACACATTTATTTGCTTCTTTATTTTCTTCAAAGGCATTGAATACATAATAATTCATCAAATCTTTGCTAAAATAGCAAGTCTAAAGAAAACAAGAATTACAATTAGGCATTTTAGAAGATATTCAACTTTCATAACTAGTCGCACTACTTGGACCAACATCTTCTTCATGCATTCGTTATTGATGTGTGGATTCTTGATCTTACATTCTTCATTCTTCGACTTTGATTCTAAAGAATTATACGTTGCTTTCCCTCTAATTTCACATGCAACCGCGTCATTAGTCTCAATTATACTAAGGAGTGCACGAACATCTATTAAGTTTCTTCTTATCAATAAATCGATGTATTCTTTTTCTCAATACCAAAGTGAACATCCACCTTCCTACACTGTCCATGTGCAGTCGTCGCACTGTATGAGCGGCATCGGCAAGCCGGCGAGCCGCTGCGCGAGTATCGAGCCCGAGCGACGGCCGGAAGAGTCCTTGCCGGCAAACCGACGATGGCGACTAGAGGACAAACCAGTACCTGTATGTGGCGCTGGCGCTTTGTTGGGGCTGTGCGGGGTGCTCGTCGACCAATCCATGATCGGAAATGCCAAATCCATGGCCGCGAGAGACACCCGCTGATCTGAGCTTTCCAGCCAGCCGAGACACGAGGGAGTGGTGGAGGTCAATCTCGGGTGTGTGGCGGCCCACCGGCGTGATCCCGACGGCTCGTATGGCCGGAATCAAAGGCAGCAGCCCGACGACGGTGGGTGGGGAAAAAGCGCGGGCTGGAATGTCCCACTCACCAACCGTTCCCGATATATATACAGGGCACCGACGGAGCGAGGGGGAGAACTTGCGTTTCCGGAGGTTAGGGTGGGCATTTTGCCACGCACCTCAAAAACTTTTACGGATCGGAAGCATTTGCGAGGTCTGGTCGGACATCATTTTCTGCACCGATCCGTATTTTGACAGTTATTTTATGGATCAGGGCATTATACGGGGTCTGGTAGAGATGCTCTAATTCACGATTTTATCACCGGTTTTCAACCAGATATCCGCGGGAGTGTACAGTGGGCCATATGAGGAGGCCATTTGTAGATGTTTTAAAAGATCCGTATCAATTTGCAGGATTATTTAAAGATTACTAATCAAAGGACTGCAGAAAAGATGAAAAAAGACACGAATAATTTTCTATCACCGGTTTGAAAGGGCCGGCTAGGTCGCAATTCTATCACCGGTTTCCAACCGAGATGTCCGCGCGAGTGTATAGTAGGCATACGAGAAGGCCGTTTGTAGATGTTCTGAAAGATCCGTATCAATTTGCAGGATTTTGTTTGAGATTTCTAGTCAAAGGACCATAGAAAACATGAAAAAAAGACACGAACGTTTTTCTTAAAGGTTGCATATACGTTTGGTTACAACTCTAGTTCGTAGGATTTTTCGTTACAATCGATATTTTTTACTTTTGCTATAACCATGTTAATTTTTGTTACAACCGGTATCATGTTTTGTTGCAATTGTTCACTAAAAAAATTGCATACACGTCACGTAAATATTTGCTACAACCGGCGTTTGACTTTTGCCACACACACCCTCAGCTTCGGTTTTTTTGCTACGATCATCTAGATATTTTTTTTGCTACAAATTTTATTTTTTATTGCAACCGTTAAAAAAATTGTTACATCGCATCGAAATTTTGCTAGATAGAAGAGAAAAATATTGCATACGAATCCAACAGTGCGGACGACGCGAGTTGATGGATCCTGCGGCTCGCGCGGGCCGGCCGAAAATTTGGGCCGGCCCGCCGGCGCAGATCACCCGCTTTTCTTAAAGTCTTTGACCGAAGAAACAGCCACGTGCTCGTGTCAACGGCAGCCGGTTCGCAGAAGCACACCCGCTCCGCAGTCACCACCTACTCCGCCCGACGCTCCATCTACAAGTACCGTCTCTTCCGCTGTGCCGCACCCGCACGCCCAGCGCCGAGCACCAACCCCTTCCCTTCCGTTCAGGCAAGCAAGTCGTCGAACACCCCGGCGGCGCAAACACCGAGGCTCCCCGTTGGCCGGCCACCGACCGCAGCAATGCTCCTAACCAAGCCCCACCCCGCCCGCATCCTCCCCTCCGCATTCCTCCCGAATCCTAACCTCAACGCTGCCCGCGCCAGCACCCTCGCTTCGCCCGCGCCCCATGGACGCCGCGGGCTCCGCGTCTCGGCCTCCTCCCTGGCGCCGGCGGGGCCGGCGTCCGCTTCCCATCCAACGTCCGCGGCGCTGAACCGCGTGGACGTTCTGTCGGAGGCGCTCCCCTTCATCCAGCGGTTCAAGGGCAAGACGGTGGTGGTGAAGTACGGCGGCGCGGCCATGAAGTCGCCGGAGCTGCAGGCGTCGGTGATCCGCGACCTGGTCCTCCTCTCCTGCGTCGGCCTGCGCCCCGTGCTCGTGCACGGCGGCGGCCCGGAGATTAACTCCTGGCTGCAGCGCGTCGGCGTCGAGCCGCAGTTCCGCAACGGCCTCCGCGTGACCGACGCGCTCACCATGGAGGTCGTGGAGATGGTGCTGGTTGGCAAGGTCAACAAGCAGCTCGTCTCCCTCATCAGCCTCGCCGGCGCCACCGCCGTCGGTCTCTGCGGCAAGGACGCGCGCCTCCTCACCGCGCGCCCCTCCCCCGACGCCGCGGCCCTCGGGTTCGTCGGCGAGGTGACGCGCGTCGACCCCTCCGTGCTCCACCCGATCATCGCCTCCGGCCACATCCCGGTCATCGCCACCGTGGCCGCCGACGAGACCGGGCAGGCCTACAACATCAACGCCGACACCGCGGCGGGGGAGATCGCGGCCGCCATTGGCGCCGAGAAGCTGCTGCTGATCACCGACGTGTCCGGCATACTCGCGGACCGGGACGACCCCGGGAGCCTGGTGAAGGAGATTGACATCGCCGGCGTGCGGCGGATGGTGGCCGAGGGGAAGGTTGGTGGGGGGATGATACCCAAGGTGGAGTGCTGCGTGCGGGCGCTGGCGCAGGGCGTGCACACGGCCAGCATCATTGACGGCCGCGTCCCGCACTCCCTCCTGCTGGAAATCCTCACCGACGAAGGAACCGGCACTATGATCACTGGCTGAACATTTTCGCGGCATTGTTTTCTCTTTTTTCTACTGTATTTTTGTTCATTGGTTTGGATGGTTTTGTGTGAAGGGTTGCTTCACGTGTTGTAACTTTGAGTTTTCGATTCGAATTCTGGATGAGGAACATATGTGACAGATTGCAACTTCATGCAGGATATATACAGTTTGGCGGCAATAATACAAGATCTGCCACTGGACTATTAGTATCTTCTACAACTACAGCTATGTGAATTGGTTAGTACTGCTGTTCTAGTGCCGGGTTTGACGTCCGGCATGCTCGCTAGGCCGCTCAAGCTCTACATATGTGCTGAAAGCAGCATTACACGACGAAGAATACCCAATGACTTTCAGTTACATAAATAAAAAACACACACAAAACAAACAATACCTTACAACAGTTTCATGACCAAATGTTTACAGCCCGGTAATAATCAATGTACAAGTTTCGTGTGCGTGTAAATCATGAGGCCTGTGATGTCCTACAAATCTTGCATTCACCGCACTTCGAAATCCCACGGCTCATAACTGTATCCAAAAGCACCAGGAAACAAACAAGATAAGCACACTGCATGCAAGCTTAAATATTTAACTACAATCAACCATGGTTACCACGCACACACCGGCAATGTAAATTCTGGGCCTTTCAAACCAAGTCTGCGTGATCAATCTTGACTAAACTACGCTCACTAGATGATGTGCCCCTGCACCATAACTAAAGAGGCCATGAAAACACTGAAATTTAAAGTCGACGGGTTGTTGTGCTCACTTGGTACGAGCAACGGCCACCACGATGAAGACAAACACCGAGAGCATGAAAGACACCTTCACTGCATCGTTGTACAGGTCGGGTTTATCTTCTTCGCTTTGAGGGTGGAAGAGCATGCTGACAATCTTCGATATATTATCGAAGAATTCCGTTATTTTTGCCTGGGTGTTGGCAAGGATCCACTTAAGCACTGCAGCAGGACCACAAGGGTTTCCCTTTCTATTAACTTCTTTGCCTGAAAGATGTGGTAGAATGCGGTAAGACAAGGCATGCATGTATACCCGGACGTAAATGATAATACAACTGTGATACTTAATAATTTTTGCAAGAGCACACAAATCTGACCAAAATAGTCATTAGATGGCATCTGCCTGACTACTCTTCTAGGAAAAAAAAATGGCACTCTCTTCTAGGAAAGAAACAGATATATGTGATACTGTTTTATGCCAAACAGAGCTGCTCATCATAAACATTTCAGTGTAAACATACCATCCTGGAAAGATCTCCTGAATTCTTGCACTGCCTCGTTATTCATTACAGCATCCCATACAGTCCTATCACATGACAAGGACATAACCATTTTCTGCAAAGTAGAGAAGAACTGTTCAGAAATTTGACAGTACCTCAAAACTTGGAGGCACAATAACACAATAGTGTTACAGGCAAACATGCAGTTTCGGAGTACATGAAAATAGGTTAGGGCAGGCCTCATTCACCTGAACATTAGGGTCTCTTTGCAGTAGACGGAAGGCATCCAAAACATTCCTATGCTCCCTGGTCAGAAGAGCAGTTGAGTTCAGAACATATGCAGCAGGTTCGACCCAATCATCTGATCCTGATGAATTGCTTGATGAAGAATCCTCTGAGTTTGACAACAATGCTATTTGTTTCTGAGTTTCATCTGAATCCACATCATAATAAGAACCCTCAAACACCCTGAATACAAAACAGTAAATCAATTAAATGGAGAGTAAGAGCAGAAACTGCATCTAAATGATCCCTTCTTAGCATAATGAGTTGTTGGATAAAAGTCTATAACACCTGTATTGAGATGAGTATCTCACAGATGCTGTCAGAAAACAACAAAACAACAGAAGCAATCATCAAAAGTAGAGAGATTGATCTTTTTCCTATTTAAAGGTACAAGCACCATCTAACCCTGATTGAAAGTTGCTGCGCTCAATACTTGCGGATCCTAACATCATATAACGTCCCAGACAGCACATAGCCAGAGCCACTAATTAACATTTATAACCAAATCATGGGTTCGTGATTGTCTCATTTTGGTGGGGTTTCAATTTCAATACATGACTGAAAGTTCCAGCGTATATCCGCGTAAATCAATGAAGTACTACACGATACTGCCCATGAGATCCATCCAATCATGGCAAGGAAACGAATCAGTACCATAAACAGCACGCAGACAAAACAACACGTTGTGGGAGTCGTTTTTGTCGTTGTGCCCGAGAGGAACTGACTTTCTAAGATCATACTACAGAAGTCTGAAGTCTGGAACTGAATCGAATTCATATTTCATATGAGCAATTTTAATTCGTCAGGCCAATCGCCAGCACATGGGAAGGGGGCACGAAAACGCGCATACAAATCCTCCAGTCCAATCTAAGCAAGGGAGCGGACGAGCGGGAGCAAAGGAATCTTACTCCTGGATACTAGAGAAGGCGGCGCGGACTTCGTCCCCGGTGGGCGGGGACCAGAACACAACCCTGTAGTCGCTGTCCACCTCGGCGTCGCCGGCGCCCGGAGCCGCGGCGACGACCTCCTCCCAGTCGTCCTCCCCGTCCCGGCGCAGGGTGCGGGATTCCCAGCTCGCGGCGGCAGAGACGGCGGAGGGCGGGGGCGGCGAGGTGGCCCGCAGGAGCATGCCTCCGCCGCGCTGGCGGCCGCCGGAGGGGGCGGCCGCGGGGGACGTGGCGGAGGTGGAGGCGCCGGCGCCGGAGCCGGAGCCGCCGAGCCCGGACGAGGAGCGCACGGCGCGGGTGGCCACGCGCAGGAGGTGCCGGCCGGGCGGGTTCCTCATCGAGCCTGTCGGCGGTGACGACGGTGAGGGCTCGCCCTCGCCTCTGCTATCCAATCCAATCTTCTTCTGCCGCTGGCGCCGCGTTCTGACTGCTTCGTCGCCGTGCGCTGCGTGTGTGGGGGGATAAGGAAAAAACGAGGAGGGAGTATTGACAGGGAAGTTGGTTGCGGAGGAACCCGTTGCGGTCTGGTTTCATATCTAGGAGGAGGGATAGGGAGGTGGAGTATTGCTTGGGGTCACCCAACTTGCACCACCTCGTTCGGTTCCGTGCGGCATCCAGCGTGCTCATTGGTTGCTTTGTTTTTCCCTCCTCCTGTTTTCTCTATTTTTATTATGATGAATGCTAGGCGTTTTCAGTTTTGTAATTCAAATTGAACTTGCTTTAGTTCATCAAACAACAACATCGCGTGAAGCGATGCCACAAGATTGAAGTGGTTGTGTAGAAAATAAAATAATAAGTATAGCCGATCTTTAGCATCTACACAAAGAAAGCATACACGTTGGCAAAATGAAGAAACAAGTCCTTGTGAAATCTAGGTAACATAGGTTTACGTGCAATATGCTACTCCCTCCATTCCTTTATATAAGGTTATTTGTTTTTAAATAAAATTCCACAATGTAAGGTGCATTTCTTGTAAATCCTTGTAATTTTCTTATTATTCCTCCAGAAAAAGAAAAGTATCTCTCTCATGATTGCATATATCTCTAACTGTATCAAAAAAGGGAAACTATCTATGTCTTGATAGTGTGTATCTCTTACTTTCCTAGACTCATTGATTTTCTTACCACTAACCAATAAATTATTCAAGGGTAATTTTGTCCAAACACCTCTATAATTATGTGCGTTGAAAAATTGGAATTGTTAGAGACCCCCAAACCCTAACCTTTCTTTCTAGCCTCTTCGAATCTCGAGGACGAGATTCATTTTTAGTGTGGTAGTTTGTAACATCCCAAAATTATAAATTTTGGAATGTTAATATAATTATTAGATTGATTGTTTGTTTATTTGCTGAGTGACTGAAACTTGTGTGAAATTTGAAACTTTTCGAAACTTTTGAATGAGAGGGAATAAAATGACTTTCCCCTTCTCCGGTGAATTCAAATTCAAGCTTTTAAAAGCAAAGAGAGAAGATGACGTGACTTCCTCAACTATAAAGAATTTGAACGGATAATTGCATTGAATTCTTTTGCATTTCCATTCGTTTTCTTCGTGCAAGAAATGCCGGGAAATTCTTTCGTCTTTTGTTTTGCATTTCCATCGCGCGAGAAAAGCCCGGAGAAAACTCTCTTGCACGCAAGAGAGAGAGAGCGGAAGAAAACGACACTCCAAAAGTGCGGGCAATTTTTGAAATGTTGGAGCCAAGAAAACCCAAAGTTCTTTTGCATAAATAATTGCAACAAGAAATAAAGCAAATTTGGGAATTTCTGAAAAAAAACATTTTTTTTAAGTTTTTATTTTAGCTTTAAAAAAATGTTATTCGGGTGGGGATTCTTTTTCTAATTTTTTTGGTATATAATACCATATATAGATATTTTGATTTATTTTCTTTTTTTAGCTTTTATATTTTTCTGTTTGGAAAGGTTTAATAAAAGGAAAGCCTTTTTATTTTTTTTCTCTAACCTAGCCGCCGCCCTGGGCGCATCTTAAAATCGGCCGCCCTGCCCCTTATTCCCCCCCCCCTCCCACTTACCTGCGGTTCCCACCCGAACCCTCTCCCCACGTCACCCTTCTTCTTCTTTCTCCCTCCCCCTTCCTATTCTACAGTGAGACCGACTCCTCCCCAGTACGAGATCCCTCCCCGATTTTTCTCTCCCTCTCTTACCTTAGCAGCACCCCGCCCCTTCCCCCTCCCACTGCCCCGTGGCCCCCACCCGACCAAGCCTCCCCCACGTCGCCTTCCTTCTCCTACCTCCCTCCCTTTCCTTCTCTGCTGCACCCGACCGAGCTCTCCCGAGAAACAGGGATTTCTTCCCCGAGAACCTCTCTCTCCTTTCCATAGCCCCCCACCTAGCCTATACAAAGCCCCTACCCTCGGCCACCCCGTTCCCAACCCTAGTCGCCGCCGCCGCCGCCCGAAGCCGCCACCGCCACGAGTTGCCGCCGATGCAAGCTGCACCCTTCGGCCTCGCCCTCGAGGAGCCCCCCCCCCGAGCCCCTTCGCTCCACCGCCGCCTCCCTCTCGGAGGAGGACCCCGCCGCCACCTCCCCCGAAGCCCTCCACCGCCCGGAGCCCCCCTCCCTCGCCGGCCAGCCCGCCCCCGCCGGAGCAAGTTGCTGCCAGCACCCAGCCACGGTAGCTATCTCCCTCTCTCTCTGTATTTCATGTTTTGTTGTTTTTAGCCGTTATATCTGGGATATGAGGCCTAGATTAGAGCACTAGGTAACCATTCGGTTTAGTCCAGAAAAACCAGTAGGTTTTTTGGTCACTTATGAATTAACCAGCGAACTTTGCTAGCCTTAGGCCGTTTGCCCGAAGCCATGCAACAAACACCACCGCAGCTAATAGCATCAGGACACGTGTACCTCTTTTTTAGCACTAGTAGTTTTGTATTTTTCTGTCTATATTTCAAAAACAGAAACTTTCTGTTTTGTTTTGGCCACAACTTTTGATCCCGAAGTCCAATGACATTGATTCTTTTTCCAGTAGCTCACAAATTTCCTGTAGTTTTTAAAAACATATAATTTGTCTATGTGTGAAATTTTCAAATATAAGTTAGAGCAGATTTAGTTAAAACCTTGTTTTGCCTATTCCAGGAGTTTGAAAAATGATTTTGAGTTGATTCTTTTTTATACTGCTTTCTAGTGATAAAATATTACTGTGGTAGAAGTTTCAGAATTTTTAAAGTATTTTTACTGGTGTTTTCAATAGAAACAAGTTTCTGCCATACCGTCGCGCATTGAATTCTTTTGCGTAATCTTTTGCAAATCATTGCATGTGATGTTATTTTTACTTGTGCATGATTGAAGTGCTTATGGTGTGCTTTGTGTTTGTATAGGTAGATCATCCGGAGTGCGAAGCGTGTTATTTAGAGACGCTCGAGCAGGACAACTATAATCAAGGCAAGTCATTTTGATCATGTTATTTTACCTATGTTTTCGATGCATAGTAGATCACCTTTCTTTGCCCAATTGCATGCTGCCTAGGTACTTGGAAACTTTAGTATAAGTTGTAGCATCATGTGGTAGGAACACAACAACCCCGATACTTGGCCCCGGGACGATAATTTCTTATTGCTATGCTTGAGTAGACGGGTTATCGGTTGAGTGTATATCACGAGCGATGCGAGGTTGATATAATAACCAAGACCGGACTAAGACAAGATTTTCAAGACCTCGGACGCAATGCAACTCTGGGTGAAGGACGGTTGATCGGCTCCCTGGAAAACCCAGTGGATGCCCGGGATGCTGGAGAGGCCATGTCATCCTGCGGAAAGCTTCACCCAGGCTCGAAGAGACAGACGGAGACTTCAAGACTCAAGGCTTACCTGCACAGCCACAAGTCATTATGGGTTCTGGCTTGGTTGGACAACGCGGCGACTCTGGACAGGCGGTGCTAGCAGATGTAGACGAACGGTAGGAATGGATGGGCACCGACAAGGGATTCAGAGGGACCCGTTGAAAGACCATGTTTTGATCATCCGGTCTTCAAACACCCTGAAGTGCGAGGACAAACCCGGAGGCGATCAAATCTTGTGAGGAACGTGTCCAAAACTCTGCAGAATACTCAAACCTAATCGATTAGCCGTGTCCACGGTCATGGACAACTTGAGCCGAAGGCATTGAATTTCCCCTGAACTCTCGACACAACTTAATAATGATGTGGGTGTTAACAACTATTCGGGTACGAGAACTGGTTGGCGGAACCATCTCGTTAACAACAAACATTGTAGTAAATTTTGCTTTCAACCCCTTTTGTTGTAGGATAAAACTGGCTTTATGCAAAACTTAGCTCCACCGGCCAAATATGCATGTAGAGATAGTTGATTATTATTTTACTCCCTCTCTTTGATGACTTGCCGGCATATTCAATATGCTGACCTACACGGCTGCAACGTCTTATGTTGCAGATATTTTTCTTCGACGAGTAAGAGTACGATTCAGGGTTACGGTCTACACTCAACTTGCCGTTGGTGTTTATTGGGACTCCACTCCCTTGACTGCTTCCGCTGAGATATTTAAGGTATATATCAGTTTTACGCTATTTACATGTGATTGCACTTTGATATATACATTGATGTACTGTGTGTGCCAGCATACTGATCCAGGGATGGCACAGATACACAGAGGCTTGACTCGTTTTGAGTCGGGTCGCTACAATTGTGTAATTGTATCGTAGAAAAACAAATGATTATTTCAACGAGGTTTTGAGTGCATGCTAAATTATCCATAAAATCTTTGGTACAAAGAAATCCTTAAGAAAAAATATATGCATTAACCGAACATAAAATCACATGGTTATGTTCCTTGTGCGGAAACCAGCCCAACAAGGTTGGAGCCCTAGATCATGGTGTTTGTATTTTCTTGATTTATTTCAGGTTTTGCAGCTTCGTCAATCTCAAGATTTTGCGTCGCCTTAATACGTCGAAGGTGTTCGTAAAGATAGTGTGTACATTTACAGTGACGATTGTATGTGCATGTATAAAAACATTTATGGTTGTACTGTGTTCAAAAAAAATCTGAGCGAAACAATATACGAACCGAATTGACCAACATAACCAGAAAATAAATAATACAGTTTATGGGGCCATGGACTAAAATCCGACGTGGACGAACTACGTTCCATTCGCTCCTTTGTCGGACGTTGCTTTGCCCTTGTGGGGTACGATTTGTCCACGTCACCGCTTTCCCAATCACCCATGCAGGACGGTATCCATGTACCGAATTTGCCTGACATGCAGCCCGAGAAGTAGACCGTCCGACCCCACATGGCCGCACGCCATTGCTTTCAGAATCCACACACGCTACTCTAGCCAGCTGCCAGCTGCCAGCTGCCAGCTGCCAGCTGCCAGCTGCGCCGGCGACCCAAAGACGGCGGCGCCGGCGAAAGTTTCAAAATGGCGCGTGCTTAATTAAGATTTAAACCGCGAGCGCGTGCGCCTGACCGGTGTCTTCACGCCATTACGCACCGCGCCCGACCGCCGAGGTTAGCCGTGGTGCACCGAGAAGATATAGCTGGCGTGCGCCGGTGTGCATCGTGGCGCTGCCAGGTGGGCATACGTGGAAGAACCGGCAATCCAAATAAGCCCGGGATGTGCAGGGGAGAAGCAACGTGTCGGCGGCCGACGGGGAAGAAGGGGCTGACAGAGTCGACGGCGAGTACGAGGTCGTACGTCGCGTGCAACCTTGGTCGGTCTCCATCGCATGCGTGCTGAGGAAACACGGCCGCGTTAGAGTCCGAGATGAAGTTGGCACGATGCGGGATGACGTGACGGATGTGTGTTGTTGGGTTAGAAGACAAGTTCGTGAGATCAAGGCTACACAAAATATGTCAAAGTACGGGAGTAATTAGAGCAGTTTAGCCAAACAAGCCATTTGTGGCGAGACCAGCTGAAATATCAACACAACGTCCCCAAACACGTATACAAAAGAGTTAGGCAACGAAAACATGTGTCTTTCATCGAAGACGAGACGCTTACGATGATTTCACAAATCTTAACATGATAAATTGGATCATTCTCTTCAATGTGCTTAGAGCAACTCTAGCACACCCCACATCCCGCCGGCCCGCAAAACGCGTTTGCAGTTTACGCAAAACCGCTTTTGCGGGCCGGCGCAGACTAACACAGATGCAGACCCCGCATAATGGACCCGTAAAAAATATATTTGCGGAATATGTTTTTTTACGGTTCGGCTTCTGCGGGTTCTGATCTGGCGCAGCTCCTCCCGGCCCGGAAAACTTAAATTTGCAACTTAAATTGATCTAGCACAATGCTTTTCTTTGCTTTTGCAAAAACATTATAGATACAAAAGATATCACCAATTCTTGGCTAGAATAGCAAAATCAAAGAAAACAAAAACCACAAGTATGCATTTCAGAAGATTTCCAACTTCCACAACTGTTCCCACTAGTTGAATCAATATCTTCTTCATGCACTCATTGTTGATCTGCGGATTCTTGATCTTGTTTTCTTCATCCTTCATCTTTGGTTCCAAAGAAGTAGAGGTTGCTTCCCCTCTAGTTGCGCATGCAGCCGCATCATTGCCTTCGATTGTACTAAGGAGTGCACTAACATCTATTAAGTTTCTTTCTATCAACAAAACAATGTATTGGCCTTCCCAAAACCAAAATAAGCATCCATCATCCTACAAAAGAATGAGGAAGCTCGAAGTGAGCTACCGCAATTGAACTAAAGAATGAGCTATGAAACGAGCTACCGCAAGTGCACGTACCCCGTCGTTTTCGCATTTGTAGAACACCCATCCGAGGTGCGTCGGCGTGCCCGAAGTGAGCCGCAGCACTTGGCGCCGGCAGTTGTCGCACTGTATGAGCGGCATCGGCAGGCCACAAAGACGTTGCGCGAGCGCCGAGCCCGGTGGACGGCCAGACGAGTCCATGCCAGCAAATCTTCGACGGCGGTGGGCGGACGAACCCGTGCCTGCATGCGGCGATGAGTCCTTGCCTGGGCTGCGAGAGAGGCTCTCCGACCACTCCATCGCCTCGGGCAGCAACCGGCGGCCGGAAAAAGACAAATCCGGCGGTCCGCGATGAAGTGCCGCAGATCTGCAAATCCGCCGGCCCGCCGACGAAGGGGGGAAGGGAAGGGAGACCTCGTGCGCGTGGCGGCCTTCCGGCGTGCTCCTGCCGGTTGCTGTCGCCGGAATCTTGGGCGACGGCCGACGTTCGGCGCGAGGGGGGAGAGGAGAGGTGGTTGATGGGAGAAAGCGCGGGATGAAATGTCCCCCACCAACCGCTTCCGCATATATGCAGGGCACCGCAGTCGCGAGGGGGAAACCCGCGTTTTCCCGGGTTGGGGTCGGGATTTTGCCGCGCCCCCTAAAATTTTTTGTGGGCCGGGGCGGGATGCGGGGTCTGATTGGGCTGGTTTTTCCGCCCCGACCCGCATTTTGGCGGTTATTTTACGGGTCGGGGCGGGATGCGGGTCTGCTAGAGTTGCACTTAGACATCTCTAGCACATCTCGTAAAATCACAAACTATAAAACTGGGATACGGGTCGGAAAAAGGCATTTTAAGGATTCATTTTAGCTACGACCCAACAGGAATTGTAAAACAATCTGCAAAATTGGGATAAAGAGCTCATTCCTCCGGTCCGACCGCCGCTGCCCCTTCCTCCAGCTGATCGTGCCGGCCACGCTGGCCGCGTCCAACCCCATCGGCCGCGCCCCATCGCCCGTCGGCCGTGCCCCGTCGCCCGTCGGTCGCGCTCAGCCTCGTCGGCCGCGTCTTGTCATCCTCCGACCACGTCCCGTCACCCGTCGGCCACTCCCCGTCGCCCGTTGGCAGTGTCCTGGTCTTTTGTCAGCCGCGTCGGCCGAGCCGTGCCCCTTTGTCGGCAGCACGGTGGTGAATTCCGACGAATTTATGGCAGATTCCAGCAGCCAGGCCGAGGTCATGGGAGGCCATGGTGAGGTTGAGCTCGTCCAATTCAAACTGACAGCGATCGATTGCGGCGTCCAACGGCCTTTTCCGGCGTGCGGTGATGAATTCCTGCGAGTTTATGGCAGATTCCGACAAACTCCACGGCGACATGTTTGCTCCGACGAGGTTTGTCCCGTATACGGGCCCCCTTATGTCCGCCTTCCAACCTTCAAAAATAAGGGTTTCGGGTGTGCATTTCTAGTGTCCTTTAAAAATTTTACAGGTTGGACCACTTTTACGAGTTCTATTCTGGACACTTTTTGCGACCAAAACTGTAAAACGTAAAAAAATACAGGTTCGGCCACTTATACGGGGTCTGCTAGAGATGCTCTTATAGAAATAGGATATTTGTGTATTCATAGAGATGATTGTATGCGTATTTATATAAACGTTTGCATTTGTATTGTGTTAAAGAAAAACAAAAACACGTGCCTTCAACAATTTAAGGCAAGTATTTAAAATTGTCATGTAGTGTAAAATATTATCAGAAAATTTTTCATGCTGCAATCATTAATCGTCATCCGTTTAATCGGGATCCGGCGTACTTGAGTGCGTTAGATTTTTACCCTTAAAAATACTTCATCCGTATCAAAATAAGTAATTGAAAAGTAACTCTACTTTATACTAAAGTTAGTATAAAAATGAATCATTTTTGAATTACTTATTTTCAGACGGAGGGAGTATGACGTTAGATTATATGAGGGTTCATTATTTATGGTTGGGAAACCGCCCAAGCATTGCTCCTTTACCCATGGTGACACGAGCGGCGACCCTCGCACCCAGCTAACATGCACCTCCTTCTCCTCTATCTTTCTGTCTCTCCCTCCCTCTCATCTTTGCACGCAGCCACTGGTGGGCAAAGCCCATGCAAATTCGACGACACTGGGATCTTCTCTTGTGTGGCTCTCTTGTGAGATGGGGAGCTCGCGTGGTGGTTGACATCGTGGTATGACGGTGTGGCTACTGGTCGGGATGGATTGAATGTGCCCACGTTGTGCTCTGGCGCCCAGATTGGGAGGCACATGATCTGCTCGCATGTGACACCCCATTTTTTTAGATTTGGATGTAAACGCATCAATCATATGCATACCATATTTTTAGTGCATTTCTGAAATTTGAAGAATTAATTGGGCTATTCTAGAAATCTTACATCAAATTAGGGATTTGCTTAATCTTCTATATAAATTTGATTGCATAAATGATTTTAGTAGCATGATGAGGGTTGGAATTATTTCTCCAATGATCTATATTAGACTTGCTATTTTCGTACATGGTTCTAAATTTTTAGGATTTGAATTTGTAATTTAAAACCAAATTCAAATTCGTAGTTCAAATCTATTAGTAAAAATGAAAAAGCATTTAAACAATAATTGGGCCGACAAGCCGGGGCAACCCAGGCACCAAATTGGTACACGATGTGTTTAGAAGTCGGATTGGAACACAAGGGTTGCGTTAAGTCATGATCGTGTGATCTTATGATCAATCGAGGGTTTAATACGGCCAAGCTTTGCAACCACTAACGTGTGGGACCTAGCCGTCGTCGTGGTCAACCTCCTAGAGCAAACCCTTGTGCACGCCCATGGCCCGTCCCATGCCATGCACACCACAAAGCCCCAATGGCCACCCCGAGAGGCTAGATTTCGTGTTTTGACCCTTTTTGACAACTTTAGTCAGATCTGACCCCATGTGCTATTCTTTTTGGGATCTGACCCTTTTGCCTACCGTAGGGCCTGGCACTAGCCTAACACACCCTACCATGAGGGTTCCCGACGGTAGGTGATAGAGGTGTACGGACATCAGTTGACGGTCGTTAGCGACCGCTGATGTGGAAAAAGGGCCTACCGTCGGTCCCCCTCGTGGCACGGTACCTATACCTACCGTCAAGGCCCCTGGCGATAGGGTTCTGATACGTCTCCGTAGTATCTATAAGTTTTTATTGTTTCATTTCAACATTATACAAGTTTCACATATTTTGGCAACATTTTATATGATTTATTGGAATAACATATTGATCGAGTGCCAAGTGTCAGTTCATGTTTGTTGCATGTTTTTTGTTTCGCAGAATATCCATATCAAACAAAGTCCAAACACGATAAAAATTTATGGAGAATTATTTTGGAATATATGACATATTTGGGAGGTGGAATCAACGTAAACGGAGGCCCATGGCCTCCACTACCCACGAAGGTGCGTCCCATACCCCCTGGCGCACCCTGCCATCTAGTGGCCACACCGTGAGTCGGTTGGGGCTTTTCTTCTGGTGGAAGAAAGATAATTTATGGGGAAAAAATCATGTAAAAAATTCATCATGATCGGAGTTATGGATCTCCGGGAATTTAAGTAACGGTGAAGGGCTAGAAAAGAGGAAACCGAAACACAAGAGAAGAGAGAGGGAGATCCAATCTCCGAGGGGCTCCTGCCCCTGTGATGCCATGTAGGCCATGGACCAGAGGGGGAACTCTCCTCCCATCTAGGGGGAGGCCAAGGAAGAATACGAAGGAGGGGGGCTCTCTCCCCCTCTCTCCCGGTGGCGTTAGAGTGCCGTCGGGGCAAGGGGCGGGACAACAATCTACATCAACAATCTTGCCACTGTCAACACCAACTCTCTCCCCCTCTATGCAGCGGTGTAACACCACTTTTACCGCTGTAACTCTCAACTCAAACATGGTGCTCAAAATTACATACTATTTCCCAATGATGTGTGGCTATCCTATGATGTTTGAGTAGATTCGTTTTGTCCTATGGGCTAATTGGTGATTTTTTTATGATTGGTTTAATTTGCTTGTGGATATGTTGCTGTCCTTTGGTGCCTATCATATGGGCGCACGTGTGGATCACATCATAGGTTTAGTTGTATGTTGATAGGACTATGCATTGGAGAGGAAGAGTGATAGAATACTTCTTCCTAATAGAAATTCATGCATACGGGGATTGAAGGAAGACCGATATATATCTTAATGCTATGGTTGATTTTGCCTCAATGAACGTTAGTAGTTGTGTATGCTTTCTAATAGTTCCAATCATAAGTGCATAGAATTTCAAGTAAGGCTAGCAATGGCCTCTCCCACATAAAAACTTGCTATCGGTCTAGTAACATAGTCAATTGCCTAGGGACAAATCCTTCTCTTGTGTTGCAAAAAACTTGCTACTACACTACTATATTTATTATCTTGTAATTTATTTCTAGTTTTATTCTCGCAAAGTACTTCTAGTTTTATTATTATTTTAGGTAAAGCAAACTTTAAGTGTGCGTAGAGTTGTGTCGGTGGTCTAGAACTTGAGGGAATATTTGTTCTACCTTTAGATCCTCATTGGATTCAATACTCTTATTCATCGAAAGGGGATACACACAATCCCCTATACTTGTGGGTTATCAAGACCTTTTTCTGGCGCCGTTGCCGGGGAGCAATAGCGTGGGTGAATATTCTCGTGTGTGCTTGTTTGCTTTATCACTATGTAGTTTTTATTTTGTTCTTGTTTTCTATCTTTAGTTATGGGTAGGAAACGCAAAATACCAAAACAAATAGTTGTATCTACCGAACCAATGGTTGAAGAACCACTCAAAATCTATCATACCGCTGAAGATTTTTACTTGGATCATCTTCATTCCCTATGTGCTCGTGCTGAAACCCCAACTAATGGATTTAAAGAAAGCACTCTCAGGGAGACAACCCAGAAGGTTTAAAGAGTCATTTATTTCTTTTGTGTGATTTTATAAAGTTATAAAAGAAAAATATATATATAGGGGAACCTAAAACTTTTCAAAAAGGAAAGTGAAAGTGAGAAAGATAAACACCATTGAAGTGGGGGACGTCCTTGAACTTTGTTCATGCCCATGGAAACTTTGTGAATCTTGATTGCGAAAACTTTTCAACAAAAATAATTATCCCGCTGTACAAATCCATTGTATTATAAAAATAACATGACAAGATTTGCCTTTAGGATGTTTAGATTGCTTGTTGGTATGTGCGGTGCAAAAATAGAAACTTTGGCTGTAGTGCATGAATTTACATTTTTTACTGGAACATCAAAAGTTTCTGAAATTGTTACAAAGTAATGCTACGCAATCTTTTTTATTTCTTCCTAATTTTTAGAGTTTTTAAGTTACAACAGTATGGTCAATGTTCATATTACTACATACTGTCCTGTTTTTGATGCATTGTTTTGCTCATTTTGATCAAACTATCGGTTGTATCGGTGGTATAAGCCATCGAGAAGTTCTATTATAGTAGCTATAATGCAAAAACAAAATATGAATGGGTTTCCAATAGTACTTAAGGTAGTAATTTGCATTATTATACTAATAGATCACATGAGTTTTCTGTTAAGTTTTGTGTGGATGAAGTGTTCTAAGATCGAGGAGGTGCCGATATAAGGAGAAGGAGGAGATGCAAGAGTTCCAACTTGGGGATGCCAAAGGCACACCAAGTAAATATACAAGGAGACTCAAGTGTCTAAGCTTGGGGCAGCCCCGGAAGGCATCCCATCTTTCTTCAACAAGTATCAGTATGTTTTCGTCTTTGTTTTGTTCACGTGATATGCGTAAATCTTGGAGTGTCTTTTGTGTTTAGTTTTCACTTTTATTTTATGCGCTCTGATGGTACGAGATAGTCCATGGCTGATTTATAGAATGCTCATTGCACTTCACTTGTATCTTTTGAGTATGGCTTTATAAAATGCTTCATGTGCTTCACTTATATCATTTGAAGTTTGGATTGCCTATTTCTCCTCACATAGATAACCGTTATTTGAAGAATGCTCTTTTGCTTCACTTACATTTATTAGAGCATGCTATTTTTTAGAAAGAATTAAGCTCTCTTTCTTCACTTATATCTATTTAGAGAGTCAATGAGAATTTGTCATTTACATGGTTAGTCATAAAATCCTACATAAAACTTGTAGATCACTGAGTATGATATGTTTCATTCCCTGCAATAGTTTTGCGACATTAAGATAGTAATATGTGGGTGAACTAGTTGATGATTATGGATTACTAAGAATATTGATGTTAAGGTTTGTGATTCCCGAAGCATGCACGTATAGTCTGTGGTTATGCGATGAAGTTGGTGCATAATTATCCTTGATTGAAATCCTTTGTGTTGTTATAATCGGAGTCACGCGATGGTTAACTCCTCCCAAACTTCTTCCTCGGGGCGTGCAGGTAGTGCTTTGCTTTGAGAGATCTAATAAAATCTTGCAATAAGTATGTGAGTTCTTTATGACTAATGTGGATCCATGGATATACACACTCTCACCTCCACATATTTGCTAGCCTCTTCGGTACCATTCATTGCCCATTCTCACCTCGAGGATCGGTGCAACTTTCCCCGGTCCATCCAAACCCCGTGATATGATACACTCTATCACACATAATCCTAATTATAGTTTCCTCACAACAGCCACCATACCTACTTATTATGGCATTTCCATAGCCATTTCGAGATATATTACCATGCGACTTCTACCGCTTCCGTTTTGATGACTTGAGCATTCATTGTCATATTGCTTTGCATGATAGTAAGATAGCTAGCATGATATTTCCATGGCTTGTCCATTTTTTATGTCTGTGCTACGCTAGATCATTGTGCATCCTAGTACACTGCCAGAGGAACTCATATAGAGTCATACTTTGGTCTAGGTATCAAGTTTTAACATTGAGTTGTAAGTAAATAGAAGTGTGATGATCATCATTATTAAATATTAGAGCATTGCCCCAGTGAGGAAAGGATGATGGAGACTATGATTCCCCCACAATTCAGGATGAGACTCCAGACGAAAAATGAAAAATGAGGGAGGCCAAATGATCCCACCACAAAAAAGGAAAAAATGGGGTAGGCAAAAAAAGAAAAAAGCCCGCCATAAAAAAACAAATAAATAAATGAGAGAAAAAGAGAGAAGGGACTTTGCTACTATTCTTACCAAACTTGTGCTTCAAAGTGGCACCATATTCTTCATATAGAGAGTCTCTTATTTTATCACTTCCATATGCTAGTGGGAATTTTTCATTATAGAACTTGGACTGTATATTCCAATGATGGGCTTCCTCAAATGCCCGAGGTCTTCATGAGCAAGCAAGTTGGATGCACACCCACTTAGTTTCAGTCAAGCTTTCATACAATTGTAGCTCTAGTGCATCCGTTGCATGGCGATCCCTACTCCTCGCATTGATATCTATTGATGGGCATCTCCATAGCCGTTGATACACTGAGTTGATGCAAGACTTTCTTCTTCAGTTTTACCCCTTTGAAACCTACCACCATATTCTATTCCACCTTTATGCTATAGCCATGGTTCATGCTCATGTATTGAGTGAGTAGTAAAAAGCTGATGTGCGTTAAAAAGTATGATCCAGTTACTTGATTTGCCACTGGGGTGCTCATGATTTATACCTTATGCTAGGAAGATTAAGCATAATAAGCTATATGATTTTGTAGGGATAGCATTCTTCAAGCATTGTTATTTTGAAAGGACATGATTGTTTGCTAGTAAACCCAAGTATGGATGTGTTTTTGTCAAATGATAGACTATTTCCTTGAATCACTTGTATCTTAATATTCATGCCATGACTAGATATATGATCAAGATTATGCTAGGTAGCATTCCATATCAAAAACTATCCTTTTTATCATTTACCTACTCGAGGACGAGCATGAATTAAGCTTGGGATGTTGATTGATGACCCACAAGTATAGGGGTTCAATCGTAGTCCTTTCGATAAGTAAGAGTGTCGAACCCAACGAGGAGCAAAAGGATCTCACAAGTGATTTTCAGCAAGGAAAAATCTGCACGCACTGAAATTGTCGGTAACAAGTGATTGTGTGGTGAGATGATTCGTAGCAAGAAACAAGTAACAAAAGTAGCAACGGTGCAGAAAAGTGGCCCAATCCCTTTTGTAGCAAGGGACAAGCGTGGACAAAGTCTTATAGGAGTAAAAACGCTCCCGAGGACACACGGGAATTTCTGTCATGCTAGTTTCATCATGTTCATATGATTCGCGTTCGTTACTTTGATAGTTTGATATGTGTGTGGACCAGCGCTTGGTTACTGCCCTTACTTGGACAAGCATCCCACTTATGATTAACCCCTCTCGCAAGCATCCTCAACTACGAAAGAAGAATTAAGACAAAGTCTAACCATAGCATTAAACTAGTGGATCCAAATCAGCCCCTTACGAAGTAACGCATAAACTAGGGTATAAGCTTCTGTCACTCTAGCAACCCATCATCTACTTACTACTTCCCAATGCCTTCCTCTAGGCCCAAATAATGGTGAAGTGTTATGTAGTCCATGTTCACATAACACCACTAGAGGGAAAACAACATACAACATATCGAAATACCGAACGAATACCAAATTCACATGACTATTATTAGCATGACTTATCCCATGTCCTCAGGAACAAAAGTAACTACTCACAAAGCATAATCATAATCATGATCAGAGGTGTAATGAGTAGCATCAAGGATCTTAAGATAAACTCTTCCACCAAGTAATCCAACTAGCATCAACTACAAAGAGTAATCAACACTACTAGCAACCTTACAAGTACCAATCGGAGTCGCAAGACGGAGATTGGTTACAAGTGATGAACTAGGATTTGGAGATGAGATGGTGCTGATGAAGATGTTGATGGACATGAGTCCCCTCCGATGAGAGGAGTGTTGGTGATGACGATGGCGACGATTTCCCCCTCCGGGAGGGAAGTTTCCCCGGCAGGATCGTCCTGCTGGAGCGCTAGATTGGTTCTTCTCAAGTTCCGCCTCGTGGCGGCGGAGAAACCACGGAAAAGCTCCCTTCTGATTTTTTTTCTGGACGAAACCCTCCATATAGCAAAAGAGGGGGCAAGTGGGCCAACAGGGTGCCCACAAGCCCCCATGGCGCGGCCTGGGGGTGGCCACACCATGCAGGCTTGTGGCCACCCCCTGGCCCTCCTCTGGTACTTCTTCGGCCCAGTATTTTTTATATATTGGAAAAAAAAATCTCCGTTGATTTTCACGACGTTTGGAGTTGCGCAGAATAGGTATCTCAACTTTGCTCCACTTTCAGACCAGAATTCCAGTTGCCGGTATTCTCCCTCTTCATGTAAACCTTGCAAAATAAGAGAGAAAAGGCATAAGAATAGTACCGTGAAGTGAAATAACAGCCAAAGAAGCGATAAATATCAACATGAAAACATGATGCAAAATGGACGTATCAACTCCCCCAAGCTTAGACCTCGCTTGTCCTCAAGCGAAAGCTTAGCTCACTAAATATGTCCACATGTTTAGGGAGAGAGGTGTCGACAAAACAAGATACGAACATGCATGCATCATGATCATGATTAGAACAACAATACCAACATATAATCTCTCATGCTAAAGTGATAATTCCTTCACAAAGTAAAGAATGGATCAAGAACCTTACCGAGAAGTAACAACCGATAGCCTTTAGTCATTGAAGCAATTGCAATTTATCACAACATCAGAAAGAGTCAAATAAGAGCTCGTAAAGCAAATCCACATACTCAATCATTCTTTCGTTCTCTACAATTGCTACAACTCACGTGGTACTCATGAGATCAAAGTTTCAGCTGGACACAGAGAAAGATAGAGGCTTATAGTTTTGCCTCCCAACTGCTTACCTCAAGGGTAATGTCAACAATAATAATTCATGAATGCCTACCTCCAAGTTGACATATGAATATAGATCTTTCCCAAGCATGTGACGGTAGCCAAGACAAAGGCAAAACAAGGAATTGGTGAAGCTCACCATGACTCTTTCAAGGGACAAAAAGTTAAGGTACAAGATAGGCCCTTCGCAGAGGGAAGCAGAGGTTGCCATGCGCTTTTGAGGTTTGGATGCGTGTCCTCTTAGTGCGGAGGAACGTCACTTTATATTGCCCCCTGTGATAAAGAACTTTATTATGCAGTTTGTCGCTTTTATGTCTTCCTCATCACAGGTTCGTACAAAGCTTATTTTCCACACACTAATAGATCATACATATTAGAGAGCAATTTTTATTGCTTGCACCGATGAAAACTTACTTGAGGGATCTTATTCAATTCATAGGTAGGTATGGTGGGCACTCATGGCAAAACTGGTTTGAAGGTTTATGGATGCACAAGTAGTATCTCTACTTGGTGCGGGAGTTTTGGCTAATATGAGGTGGAAGCAATCGTCACATGCTAAGGGATCTCTAATCATATAACATTGTTCAGAGCCAAGCAAACACAATTCATTACGTTGTCTTCCTTGTCCAACATCTACTTCTAGGCATGCAATAGTTTAGTGAGTGTTCACAATCATAGATGGTGTCAGAGATGATGTATTTATATGTGAACCTCTCCTTCTTTATCACTTCCTATTAATTGCAACAGTGACCAAGGAAGTGATAATCATCATTGTTGGTCATCACTTCCCACCTCACTACATGATCTTTCATGCTTTTGTTCTATTCTCACTCTTTTGATCATGGCAAGAGGCAAAGCCCTTCAACTAAGACACTCTTTATTATATGGCTCGCGAGCAAGAATACATCGGGGTGACACAAAGCAAAACTCAAGACTAAAACACTAAGACTTTACTCAACTAGAAAAAAAGAAAACTGAAAAGGAAAACTAAAACAAAGGTAAAGGCAAAAGATGTGATGGTGATACGATACCGGGGAAACCCCCCAAGCTTGGCAAACACCAAGGGGATTGCCCATACCAATGCTCAGTTATCTTCCTTTGGTGGTGATGGTGGAGTTGTTGCAACATGAGTTTGATCCTCCGTCTTCCAAGGCATAGGTGCTCCATCATGGAAGGATGAACGAGTCGCCGGAATCCTCAAATCTGCAGCCAACCGTATTGATTTAAATCTATACTCTTACTCACAGTTTTGGTATTGCAGGTCATAGATCTGGCCCTGGAGTTGATCAACCCTATCATAGAGCCTGGAGAGGTGCTTCCCAATGTCATTGGCATCCATCTTATGCTTGTTGGTGAACTCTGTGATCATCATGTGGTTGGCGTTGAGTCCACGCTCCACCATCCCTTGGCACTTGAAGACTTGTTGCTCCATTGCTTCGAGCCTCATCTCCATGCTTCCTGTCTTCTTAGACCCCTCAACATCACGGATGTGCAACATCCCCTCACACATCTCAATAGATTGAGGGTGTTGCAGCACTTCCATGAGGTAGGGATTGATGACCTTCTCGAAGATCTTGTCCTTAGGAGCTTTTGGGGAAGTCATGGCGATCTAGATCTGCAACAGAAACAGGCTCGAAACGAAAAACAGAGGAAATCTGCGTGATACGGGGTCAGACCAAACGAAAGTATATATAATGATTTTTTCCAGACCAGAAGGAGTCCCCTGCACGAAAACGGAGTCTAGGAGGCGCACGAGGTGGCCACAAGCCCTCACGGCGCGGCCAGGGGGTGGGCCCACGCCGTGCAGGCTTGTCGCCTCCTCGCGCACTTTCTGGACTACTTCCATTTTTTGTATTTTTTCAACTATTCCAAAACGGAGAAAATTTCCTATTGGAAAAGTTTTGGACTCTGTTTTCTTATCGAATCTCATACCTCTTCGTTTTCGGAGTCTGAAACAGGCTAATAAATGTCCCTAAGGTATTCTTCCGGAGTTATGGTATTGATGATATTGCTTTCAACATTTATGGGAGTAGCTGAGATATAATGCTTGATTCTCTGCCCATTTACCACTCTCGGACAATTACCTTCCGTGTTGTTGATCTTCATAGCACCGGAACGATATACTTCCTCAACAACATAGGGACCTTCCCATTTAGAGAGAAGCTTGCCTGCAAAGAATCTTAAACGAGAGTTATATAGCAAGACATAATCACCTACATTGAACTCACGCTTTTGTATCCTCTTATCATGCCACCTCTTAACCTTGTCTTTGAAGAGCCTGGCATTCTCATATGCTTGAGTTCTCCACTCATCAAGCGAGCTAATGTCAAATAACCTCTTCTCACCGGCAAGTTTGAAATCAAAGTTGAGCTCTTTGATTGCCCAATAAGCTTTATGCTCTAGCTCAAGAGGTAAGTGACATGCTTTACCGTACAAAATTTTATACGGAGACATGCCCATGGGATTCTTATAGGCAGTTCTATAAGCCCACAGTGCATCATCGAGATTCTTAGACCAATTCTTTCTAGACCTATTGATAGTCTTTTACAAAATTAGTTTAATCTCTCTGTTGCTTAGCTCTACTTGACCACTGTACTTAGGGTGGCAGGGAGACGCAATTCTATGGTTGACATCGTACTTAGCAAGCATTTTACGGAAAGCACCATGAATGAAGTGTGAACCACCGACGGTCATCAGATATCTAGGGACTCCAAACCTAGGGAAGATAACTTCTTTCAGCATCTTGATAGAAGTGTTGTGATCAGCACTACTAGTGGGGATAGCTTCTACCCACTTAGTGACGTAATCAACAACAACTAAGATGTGAGTATACCCATTGGATTTTGGAAAAGGTCCCATATAATCAAAGCCCCAGACATCAAATGGTTCAATGACAAGTGAATAGTTCATAGGCATTTCCTAACGTTTGCTAATATTACCTATTCTTTGACATTCGTCACAAGACAAGACAAACTTACGGGCATCCTTGAAGAGAGTGGGCCAATAGAAACCTGATTGCAATACCTTGTGTGCAGTTCTATCTCCCGCATGGTGTCCTTCGTAGGCCTCGGAGTGACACTTCTGTAGGATCTGTCCCTGTTCATGTTCAGGCACACAACGTCTAATAACACCATCTACTCCTTCCTTATAAAGGTGAGGATCATCCCAAAAGTAGTGTCTCAAGTCAAAGAAGAACTTCTTCTTTTGCTGGTACGTGAAACTAGGTGGTATGTATTTGGCAACGATATAGTTTGCATAATCAGCATACCACGGTGCACTACGTGAAGCATCGATGACATTCAATTGCTCATCAGGAAAGCTATCATCAATAGGTTGTGGGTCATCAAGAACGTTCTCCAACCTAGACAAGTTATCTGCTACTAGGTTATCAGCACCCTTTCTGTCAACGACATCCAGATCAAATTCTTGTAGCAAGAGAACCCATCTGATAAGTCTAGGTTTAGCGTCCTTCTTCTCCATGAGGTACTTAATAGCAGCATGATCAGTGTGAATAATGACTTTGGAATCAACAATGTAAGACCTGAACTTTTCACACGCAAACACGACTGCTAAAAATTCCTTCTCTGTAGTAGCATAGTTTCTCTGGGCACTGCCTAGAGTTTTACTAGCGTAGTGAATAACATTCAACTTCTTATCAACTCTTTGCCCTAGAAAAACACCAAAAACATAATCACTAGCATCACACATGATTTCAAAAGGTAGGTTCCAATCAGGTGGTTGAACAATAGGTGCAGTTATCAAAGCCCTCTTAAGTATTTCGAAGGCTTCCTCACAATCATCATCAAAAACAAAAGGAATATCCTTTTGCAAGAGATTGGTAAGAGTCCTAGAAATCTTAGAGAAGTCTTTAATGAACCTTCTATAGAAAACAGCATGACCAAGGAAACTTCTTATACCCTTGATATCTATGGGGTATGACATTTTCTCGATTGCATCAACCTTAGCCTTATTGACTTCAATACCTCTTTCCGAAATTTTATGTCCTAAGACGATGCCTTCATTAACCATAAAGTGGCACTTCTCCCAATTCAAGACAAGATTGGTGTCTTTACATCTCTGCAAGACTCGATCAAGGTTGCTGAGGCAATCATCAAAGGAAGACCCATAAACGGAGAAGTCATCCATGAAAACCTCGACAATCTTTTCACAGAAGTCAGAGAATATAGCCATCATACATCTTTGAAAGGTGGCAGGTGCATTACATAAGCCAAAAGGCATACGTCTATAAGCAAAGGTTCCGAAAGGGCAGGTGAAAGTGGTTTTCTCCTCATCAGATTGTGCAACTGGTATTTGGGAGAAACCAGAATAACCGTCTAGAAAGCAGAAGCGTGTGTGTTTGGACAACCTTTCTAGCATTTGGTCGATAAAAGGCAGAGGGTAATGATCTTTCCTAGTGGACTTATTCAACTTCCTAAAATCAATCACCATCCTATAGCCAGTAATAATCCTCTGTGGGATCAACTCATCCTTATCATTAGGGACAACGGTGATGCCTCCCTGCTTAGGAACGCAATGCACCAGACTCACCCAATCGCTATGAGCAACAGGATAGATAATACCTGCTTCTAGGAGCTTTAGTATTTCTTTTCTCACTACTTCTTTCATCTTAGGATTCAATCTCCTTTGATGATCAACGACTGGTTTGAATTCATGATCAGTTTTGATCTTGTGCTCGCATAGAGTGGGACTAATTCCCTTAAGATCATCAAGAGTATATCCTATAGCAGCACGGTGCTTCCTCAGAGTTTTTAGTAACTTCTTTTCTTCCTGCTCTGAGAGGCTAGCACTAATAATAACAGGATATATCTCCTTTTCATCAAGATAGGCATACTTAAGAGTATTAGGCAACTGTTTAAGCTCGAATACAGGATCACCCTTTGGTGGGGGTGGATCCCCAAGCAGTTCAACAGGCAGATTATTCTTAAGGATAGGATATTGTTCTAATACAACTCTATCTATTTCACCCCTTTCATCCATATGCATATCATTTTCATGCTCAAGCAAGTATTGCTCTAAGGGATCAGTAGGAGGCACGACAATAGAGGCTAAGGCAATAGTTTCATCCCTACTAGGCAACTCTTTTTCATGAGGTTGTCTACCAAACTTAGAGAAATTGAACTCATGTGACACACCTTCAAAGCCAACAGTGACAGTTTGCTTCTCACAATCAATATAAGCATTGACGGTATTGAGAAAAGGTCTGCCAAATATGATGGGACAAAAGCTATCTTGAGCGGTAGCAAGAACGCCGAAATCAGCAGGATACTTCGTTTTACCACACAAGACTTCAACATCCCTAACAATTCCCACAGGGCAGATAGTATCTCTATTGGCAAGCTGAATAGTGACATCAATAGGCTCTATCTCAACAGGTGCAATCTCATCTTTGACTTCATCGTATAAGGATTGAGGTATTGCACTAACACTAGCACCCAAGTCTCATAAGCCATGATAACGATGATCTCCTATCTTAACAGAAACCACATGCATGCCAACAACAGGCCTATGTTTGTCTCTAGCGTGAGGTTTAGCAATTCTAGAAGCATCTTCACAGAAGTGAATATTATGTCCCTCAACTTCTTCAGACAGAAGATCTTTGATAATAGGAATGCTAGGTTCAACTCTAATTTGCTCAGGGGGTGTAGGTTTTCTAATATAGCTTCTACGTATCACAGTTGAAGCTTTAGAATGATCCTTTATCCTAACAGGGAAAGGTGGTTTCTCAATGTAAGCAGTGGGTACCACAGGATCATTATAGGCAATGACTCTCTCTTCAACTGGAGTGGGTTTAACTACGTTGACTTCTAAAGGAGGATGAAATTTAAACCACTTCTCTTTGGTGAGATCAATATGAGCAGCAAAAGATTCACACAATGAAGCTACTATCTCATAGTCAAGTCCATACTTAGCGCTAAAGTCACAAAAAGTATTTGTCTCAACAAAGGATTTAACGCAATCAAAAGTGAAATTCATACCTGACTCCTTACCTTCTTCAAGCTCCCAATCTTTAGAGTTGCATTTAATTCTCTCCAATAAATTCCACTTGAAGTCAATATCTCTCTTCATAAAAGAACCAACACAAGAAGTGTCAAGCATGGTGCGATCATCATGAGAAAGCCGAGCATAGAAGTTCTGAATAATAATTTCTCTCGAGAGCTCATGATCGAGGCATGAATATAGCATTGATTTAAGCCTCCCCCAAGCTTGAGCGACACTTTCTCTGTCACGAGGCCAAAAATTATAAATATAATTCCGATCACGATGTACTAAATGCATAGGATAAAACTTTTGATGAAATTCCAATTTCAACCGATTGTAGTCCCATGATCCAGTATCATCACATAGCCTATACCATGTCAACGCCTTATCCTTCAAAGATAAAGGAAAGACCTTCTTCTTGACATCATCTTCAGGCACACCTGCAAGCTTAAATAAACCACAAACCTCATCTACATAGATCAGATGCAAGTCTGGATCTGATGTTCCATCTCGTGTAAAAGGATTAGCCAGCAGTTTCTCAAGCATACCCGAAGGAAATTCTAAGCAAATATTTTCAGTAGGTGCAGAAACTTGAGGAGCATCTCATTGTGCTTCCGTTCGAGGTGAAGATACCCCGAACAAGCCCCTCAAAGTATTAGTATCCATAGTGACAAGTGACAAGAAATTTCAGCACACTATATGAATGTTTCCTTACCAAGTTCCACTTACCAAAGGCGCTTCACTCCCCGGCAACGGCGCCAGAAAAGAGTCTTGATGACCCACAAGTATAGGGGATCAATCGTAGTCCTTTCGATAAGTAAGACTGTCGAACCCAACGAGGAGCAGAAGGATCTGACAAGTGGTTTTCAGCAAGGAAAAATCTGCACGCACTGAAATTGTCGGTAACAAGTGATTGTGTGGTGAGATGATTCGTAGCAAGCAACAAGTAATTCATGCTAGAGGAGATCTAGTCATGCTGCAAACAATGTTTAACTAGACACAAAGCATGAGGATGACATCAGTGCTCTCAGGTTTGGTACTTACTTGAGAAGGTGATGACTCAAAGTAAAAATAAAATGACATGAAAGTAAATAGAAAGTCTCTTTGCCGAGTGAAGCAGGGATTTGCAGCTGTGCGAGATCTCACAGTAAAGACGAGAGATACATTATTTTGGGAGGTACACCCTTCCTGTCAATGTTACGACCAAGAGTTATCGCTATCTTCCATACCAAATAAATTAGTGGGGGTTCCCAAGCGGTAGAAGTAAAGGTTTACTCCCTCTCCAGCAACAAACACACTCCATGACTAGCTGAATCCACGGGTGTCATCCATACAAACAACAATACGGGGGGAGGTTCGTTTAATTATTTGCGATTTATGATTTAGGGATTGGGAGTCCCTTTTTACTAGCCCCTCTCATGTAAGGACAAGTGATTGAACACTCATCATGTGAATAACCCGCTTAGCATGGAAGATACAGACCGCCCCTATCCCTCCAAGAGCGGTCTAGGCACACAAAACATAAGCTCATTTGAAACATTAGAGGTGGCACATGCAAATTTACTTGGAACGACAGGGTAATACCGCATATAGGTAGATATAGTGGACTCATCTGGAATAACTTTATTTCAAGGATTTTGATGCACAAGCAGTATTCCTGCTTAGTATAGGTGAATGCTAGCAAATAGGTTGGGAAGCGACCAACTAGAGAGGGAGACGGTCATAAACATGCTTATGAATAATTATCATTTCATACTAGCATGAGTAGGACATAAACACCATGAACATAAATATCGTGGAGGCTATGTTGGCTTTGATTCAACTACATTCGTGAACATGTGCCAATTCAAGTCACTCGAACATTCAGAGGAGGATACCATATCATCATACTACATCACAACCATTTTAATTCATGTTGACATCCAAGATAAATCATCATCCACCCATAGCTACTTAAGCATGGCATGGACAACTATAATCTCTAATTGTCATTGTAAACATGTTCGGTCATAATACACTAAATCATGGATGCTAGTCTAAACATATTTACAAAAACAAAAACAAGTTGAGTTCATACCCGCTTCTCTCTGCCACACTCACTTCATAAAATATCGTCATTATTGCCTTTCACTTGCACGATCAAACAATGTGAAAATAATAATAGTGCAAGAGTGTCGTGGACTAAGCTGGAATCTCTAACATTTTATACAAAAGGAGAAGACAAAATAATATGGGCTCTTTATTAGATCAATAATAATGCATATGAGAGCCACTCATCATTTTCATCGTGGTCTTCCCCTTGGATACTACTCAATAAAAGAAAAAGAAATTCAGGGAAACACACTGAAATATTTTTGGAGTTTTTAGTTTTTCTAGAAGAAAGCGAATTAAAGAAGGGAGACTAAAACGAGAAAAATATATTTATACAGGAAAATTCCCAACAAGCAAAAGAAGAAAAGAGAAATATTTTGGGGTTGTCTGCAAGTTTTTCAAACACAAAATAAGAAGGCAAGAAAATAAATCTAGCATGGATAATACAATGCAAGTGTGTGAACATCGACAACTATAATATGTGAGCATGAATAAAAGTCGGAGGGAACACATACTCCCCTAAGCTTAGGGTCTTGGCCTAGCTTGGTAATCACCATCCGTAGTAGCCGCCCGACCTCATGTCGAAGTGTTTGGGTGGTGGCAGGAGAGAGTTCCACTCCTTGGGCTCCTGCTCAACCGCTACCTGGGTGTTCCAATAGGCAACAATGTCCTCAGGAATGATCTTGTATCCGTTCCTAGCAATAGAATCAAACAAGGCAGGTGCAGGCAATGGAATAACATCACAGGAACCTCACTAAAAATCAAGTTATAATGAATGTTATCCAATGAATCATCACGGACAATAAAGTGCTGATCCACCATAGATTAATGGTCTAGATAAACTCGTGGTGCAAGATAATCATCATGATGAAAAGGGATGTTAAAGCATTTCACTAAGCGAGTGGAATAAATACCACTATGGATTTTGCCCTTAGATTTGTTAGTGTGTAAACAACGAGCATTAATAGCTCCCAAATTAAAGGTGTGATCTTTACGGAGTGCTCAGTGTACAATGGCAAGGTCAGGAGCGCTAAGTATTCTACCCTGCTCCCTAGCAATTAAACACTTCATGACAAATAAAGCAATGTAATGTAAGGAAGGAAACTACATGCTAGTTGCAATAGCTTTCGACATGCCTCCTCCCTCACCCACCATTAAAGTGAGTAGGAAGTCATCAAACTCGGCAGGCTTGGGCTTTCTTAACTCCCCATGAGAGGGATTTAAACATATCACACAGAATTCAATAAGCGGCATTTGGCAGGTTTCATCTTATAAATTAAACCGCACTAAACGTGGATCATGCTTATTCAGAAAATAGAAATTTTGCATGATGGAATTAGTGAGCGTATGGTATTGGTCACACTCATCTACGATGAATTTGGTTAACCCAACATTTGACATGATTGTGCGAACTCATGGTGGAATCTCGCTTGTTCCACAAAGTGAATGTGTGGCCATTCGCACGGCCGGACCTTCGTCAATCGCGGGGTGATGAGTTCAGCAGCAGATGATTCACCAACAACCCCCTTGGTATTCTTCTTGGATGAACTCCTCGTGAAGATATTCATTTTTCCAAGAACAAGTTTCTGAATTTTTCGGGTCATAACATAAAGTTAACAAGACTTGATAAGAATGTTAGCAACTACTCATAAGGATGCCTAGAGCCTAAAACAAGCATTAAAACAACTTTGAACTTCAAGAAGTCAACATGCAAGCTCAACTATAGCAACACTTAGAGTTGCTAATTACTTCTAAGATAAACCACTAAAGCAAAAAACTAATTGGAGGAGTGGGGGAGTTACATACCAAGGAGCAATCCTCCAAACAGTTTTAGAAATGGAGTTTCGAGAAAAGAGATCATAATCTGCGGGTTTGAGAGCAAGAACACGGGAGAGAGAAATACACGGATTTTTTTTCTGGAGGTAAGTGATGAAGTGAGCTGAAGGGATAAGTGAGGGGACCCCCAGGGGCCACTACCCACCAGGGAACGCTAGGTGGGGGTGGCATGCCCTAGTGTCTAGTGGACACGTGGGACACCCCCTGTGATGTTTTCAGTGCCAGATATTCTCAAATATTCAAAAACAAATCGTGTGGAAGTTTCAGGTCATTTGGAGAATTTTTATTTTCGGGCACTTTTTATTACAGGTAAAATTCTTAAAACGGGGTACTCATGGCATTTTTTGAATTTAACTAAAAATAACAGGAAAATTAAAGTGGGTACCCAAGGTTGTGCCTACTGAATTCATTGATCTTATGCCTCTCGAAAATGATCCATTAACAAGGTTGATCAAGTCTTATTGAGAACCACTTCCAATTAGCATGAACCCGAAGAATTTTCGTAAAACACTAAGCTACCTCAACGGGGATGTGCATATCCCCAACAATAAGTATTTCATATTTCTTTTTGGCAGCAGGTAGAAGTAGTTGAAAGCTTCCATTGGTGATAGTCGGAGATTTTTCAATAACATTAACACCATTCACTTGGAATTGTTTCCTTGAAAAATGCACCATATGTTCTTTACCATTGACATGAAAGGTGACTTTGCTTTTATTTTAATCAATAACAGCCCTGCAGTATTTAAGAAAGGTCTACCATGGATAATCGACATATTGTGTTCCTGGGGCATATCAAGTATAACAAAGTCTATCAAGATAGTAACATTTGCAACAACGGGTACATCTTCACAAATACCGATAGGTATGGCAGTTGATTTGTTAGCCATTTGCAATGAAATTCAGTAGATGTGAGTTTATTCAACTCAAGTATTTTGTACAAAGAGAAAGGCATAACACTAACACCAGCTCCTAGATCACATAAAGAAAATTTTACATAGTTGTTTTTTATGGAACATAGTATAGTTGGTATTCCTGGATCTCCTAGTTTTTTAGGTTCTCCATCCTTAAAATTATAATTATCAAGCATGGTGGAGATTTCAGCTTCGGGTATTTTTATTTTATTTGTGATGATGTCTTTCATATACTTAGCATAAGGGGCCATCTTTAAAAGATCAGTTAAACAAGTACACAAAAAGACTGGCCTAAGCATTTCAGCAAAGCGTTCAAATTCTTCATCATCTTTTTTCTTAGTTGGTTTGGGTGGATAAGGCATGGGTTTTTGAAACCATGGCTCTCTTTCTTTGCCATGGTTTCTAGCAACAAAATTTCTTTTATGATAACGTTCATTCTTAGGTTGTGGGTTATCATGATCGACAATAGGTTCTATCTCAACATCATTATCTAGTTCTTTACAATTGTCACGTTGAGCATCTACATGAGCATCATCATTATCATTTTCAATATCACTAGGTGAGTGCTGATACATCCATTTTGCATCATGCTTTTATGTTGATATTTATCGCTTTATGGGCTGTTATTGCACTTTACGGTACAATACTTATGCCTTTTCTCTCTTATTTTATAAGGTTTACATGAAGAGGGAGAATGCCGGCAGCTGGAATTCTGGTCTGAAAAGGGAGCAAGTTTGAGATACCTATTCTGCGCAATTCCAAAAGCTGTGAAAATCAACGAGGAATTATTTTTGGATTTTATGAAAAATACTGGGCGGAAGAAGTACCGGAGGGGAGCCACCAGGAGGCCACAAGCCTGCCAGGCCCGGCCTACCCCCTAGCCGGGCCTGGGTGGCTTGTGGGCCCCCTGTTGCCCCTCCGACACTCATCTTTTTCTATATGGAGGCTTTCGGGAGGAACCGCCGCCGCCACGAGGCGGAACTTGAGCAGAACCAATCTAGAGCTCCGGCAGGGCCGTCCTGCTAGGGAAATTTCCCTCCCGGAGGGGGAAATAGTCGCCATCGTCATCACCAACACTCCTCTCATCGGAGGGGACTCATCTCCATCAACATCTTCATCAGCACCATCTCATCTCCAAACCCTAGTTCATCTCTTGTAACCAATTTCCATCTCGCGGCTCCGATTGGTACTTGTAAGGTTGCTAGTAGTGTAAATTATTCTTTGTAGTTGATGCTAGTTGGATTACTCAGTGCAAGATTATATGTTCAGATCTTTGATGGTATTCAATACCTCTCTGGTCATGAACATAATTATGCTTTGTGAGTAGTCACTTTTGTTCCTGAGGACATGTGATAAGTCTTGCTATAAGTAGTCATGTGAATTTGGTATTCGTTCGATATTTTGATGCGTTGTATGTTGTCTTTGCTCTAGTGGTGTTATGTGAACGTCAACTACATAATAAATCACCATTATTTGGGCCTAGAGGAAGGTATTGGGAAGTAATAAGTAGATGATGGGTTGCTAGAGTGACTGAAGCTTAAACCCTAGTTTATGCGTTGCTTCGTAAGGGGCTGATTTGGATCCACTAGTTTAATGCTATGGTTAGACTTTGTCTTAATTCTTCTTTCGTAGTTGCGGATGCTTGCGAGAGGGGTTAATCATAAGTTGGATGTTTGTCCAAGTAAGGTCAGCAACCAAGCACTGGTCCACCCACATATCAAACTATCAAAGTAGCGAACGCGAATCATATGAACTTGATGAAAACTAGCTTGAAAGAAATCCCCATGTGTCCTCGGGAGCACTTTACCTCATATAGGAGTTTGTCCACGCTCGTCCCTTGCTACAAAAGGGATTGGGCCATCTTGCAGCACCTTTTTTACTATTTTGACTTGCTACTCGCTACGAATCATCTTGTCACACAACTATCTGTTATCGATAATTTCAGTGCTTGCAGAGAATACCTTGCTGAAAACCACTTGTCAGTTCGTTCTGCTCCTCGTTGGGTTCGACACTCTTACTTATCGAAAGGACTACGATAGATCCCCTACACTTGTGGGTCATCAAGACTCTTTTCTGGCGCCGTTGCCGGGGAGTGAAGCGCCTTTGGTAAGTGGAATTTGGTAAGGAAACATTTATATAGTGTGCTGAAATTTATTGTCACTTGTCACTATGGAAACTAATCCTTTGAGGAGCTTGTTCGGGGTATCTTCACCTCAAACGGAAGCACAAGGAGTTTCTCCTCAACCTACTGCACCTACTGAAAATATTTGTTATGAAATTCCTTCGGGTATGCTAGAGAAACTGTTGGCTAATCCTTTTTCAGGAGATGGAACATCACATCCAGACTTGCATCTAATCTATGTAGATGAAGTTTGTGGTTTATTTAAGCTTGCAGCTTTGCCCGAGGATGAGGTCAAGAAAAATGTATTTCCCTTATCTTTGAGGGATAAAGCATTAACATGGTATAGTCTATGTGATGATACTGGATCATTGAACTACAACCGATTGAAATTGGAATTTCATCAAAAATTTTATCCTATGCATCTAGTACATCGTGATCGGAATTATATTTATAATGTTTGGCCTCATGATAGGGAAAGCATCGCTAAAGCTTGGGGGAGGCTTAAGTCAATGTTATATTCATGCCCCAACCATGAGCTCTCGAGAGAAATTATTATTCAAAACTTCTATGCTCGGCTTTCTCATGATAATCGCACCATGCTTGACACTTCTTGTACCGGTTCTTTTATGAAGAGAGATATTGATTTCAAATGGAATTTATCGGAAATAATTAAATGCAACTCTAAATATTGGGAGTTTGATGAAGGTAAGGAGTCAGGTATGGATCTTAAGTTCGATTGCGTTAAATCCTTCGTTGAAACAAATACTTTTTGTGATTTTAGCGCTAAACATGGACTTGACTCTGAGATAGTAGCTTCATTATGTGAATCATTTGCTGCTCATATTAATCTCCCTAAAGAGAAGTGGTTTAAATATCACCCCCCATAGAAGTCAATGTAGTTAAACCCAATCCAGTTGAAGAGAAAGTCATTGCTTATAATGATCCTATTGTTCCTAGTGCTTACATTGAGAAACCACCTTTCCCTGTTAGAATAAATGATCATTCTAAAGCTTCAACTGTGATACGTAGGGGCTACATTATAACACCTACACCCCCTGAGCAAATGAGAGTTGAACCTTGCATTGCTATTATCAAAGATCTCCTATCCGACAATGTTGATGGGCATGATATTCACTTCTGTGAAGATGCTGCTAGAATTGCTAAACCTCATACTAGAGACAAACATAGGCCTGTTGTTGGCATGCATGTTGTTTCTGTTAAGATAGGAGATCATTGTTATCATGGTTTATGTGACGTGGGTGCTAGTGTTAGTGCAATACCTCAATGTTTATATGATGAAATTAAAGACAAGATTGCACCTGTCGAGATGGAACCTATTGATGTTACTATTCAGCTTGCCAATAGAGATACTATCTCCCCTTTGGGAATTGTTAGAGATGTTGAAGTATTGTGTGGTAAAACTAAGTATCCTGTGATTTTCTCGTTCTTACTACCACACAAGATAGCTTTTGTCCCATCATATTTGGCAGACCTTTCCTCAATACTATCAATGCTCATATTGACCGTGAGAAGCAAACTGTCACTATTGGCTTTGAAGGTGTGTCACATGAATTCAATTTCTCCAAGTTTGGTAGACAACCTCATGAAAAGGAATTGTCTAGTAATGATGAAATTATTGCCCTAGCTTATATTGCTGTGGATGAAAGGAACGAGATAGTTAGAGTTATCTTTGAACAACATCCTATCCTTAAGAATAATTTACCTGATGAGCTGCTTGGAGATCCACCCCCACCAAAGGGTGATCCTGTGTTTGAGCTTAAACAATTACCTAATACTCTTAACTATGCTTATATTGATGAGAAACAGATATATCCTATTATTATTAGTGCTAGCCTTTCAGAGGATGAAGAAAAGAAATTATTGAAAACTTTGAGGAAGCACCGTGCTGCTATTGGATATACTCTTGATGATCTTAAGGGCATTAGTCCCACTCTATGCCAGCAAAAAATTAAAACCGATCCTGATTCCAAACCAGTTGCTGATAATCAACGGAGATTAAATCCTAAGATGAAAGAGGTAGTAATAAACGAAATACTAAAGCTCCTGGAAGCAGGTATTATCTATACTGTTGCTCATAGTGATTGGGTAAGTCCGGTGCATTGCGTCCCTAAGAAGGGAGGTATTACCGTTGTCCCTAATGACAAAGATGAATTGATCCCACAGAGAATTATTACTGGCTATAGGATGGTAATTGATTTTAGGAAATTGAATAAAGCCACTAGGAAAGATCATTACCCTTTGCCTTTTATTGACCAAATGCTAGAAAGATTGTCTAAACACACACACTTCTGCTTTCTAGATGGTTATTCTGGTTTCTCCCAAATACCTGTTGCGCAATCTGTCCAGGAGAAAACCACTTTTACCTGCCCTTTCGGTACCTTTGCTTACAAATGTATGCCTTTTGGCTTATGTAATGCACCTGCTACCTTTCAAAGATGTATGATGGCTATATTTTGTGACTTTTGTGAAAAGATTGTTCAGGTTTTCATGGATGACTTCTGTGTTTATGGGTCTTCTTCTGATGATTGCCTCAGCAACCTTGATCGAGTTTTGCAGAGATGTAAAGATATCAACCTTGTCTTAATTGGGAGAAGTGCCACTTTATGGTTAATGAGGGCATCGTCTTAGGACATAAAATTTCTGAAAGAGGTATTGAAGTCGATAATGCTAAGGTTGATGCATCGAGAAAATGCCATTCCCTACAGACATTAAAGGTATAAGAAGTTTCCTTGGTCATGCTGGTTTCTATAGAAGGTTCATTAAGGACTTTTCTAAGATTTCTAGGACTCTTACCAATCTCTTGCAAAAGGATATTCCTTTTTTTTTTGACGATGATTGTGAGGAAGGCTTCGAAATACTTAAGAAGGCCTTGATAACTGCACCTATTGTTCAACCACCTGATTGGAACCTACCTTTTGAAATTATGTGCGATGCTAGTGATTATGCTGTTGGTGCTATTCTAGGACAAAGAGTTGATAAGAAATTGAATGTTATTCATTATGCTAGTAAAACTCTAGACAGTGCCCAAAGAAACTATGTGACTACTGAAAAGGAATTTTTAGCAGTCGTGTTTGCATGTGAAAAGTTCAGGTCTTACATTGTTGATTCCAAGGTGACTATTCACACTGATCATGCTGCTATCAAGTATCTCATGGAAAAGAAAGATGCTAAACCTAGACTTATTAGATGGGTTCTCTTGCTACAAGAATTTGATTTGCATGTCGTTGGTAGGAAGGGTGCTGAGAACCCCTTAGAAGATAACTTGTCTAGGTTGGAGAATGTTCTTGATGACCTACAACCTATTGATGATAGCTTTCCTAATGAGCAACTGAATGTCATCAATGCTTCACGTAGTACACCGTGGTATGTTGATTATGCAAATTACATTGTTGCCAAATATATACCACCTAGTTTCACATACCAGCAAAAGAAAAAAATTCTTCTTTGATTTGAGGCATTACTTTTGGGATGATCCTCACCTTTATAAAGAAGGAGTAGATGGTGTTATTAGACGTTGTGTACCTGAGTATGAACAGGGACATATCCTACAGAATTGTCACTCCGAGGCTTATGGAGGACATCGTGCGGGAGATAGAACTGCACACAAGGTATTGCAATCCGGTTTCTATTGGCCTACTTTCTTCAAGGATGCCCGTAAGTTTGTCTTGTCTTGTGATGAATGTCAAAGAATAGGTAATATCAGTAAACGTCAGGAAATGCCTATGAATTATTCACTTGTCATTGAACCATTTGATGTTTGGGGTTTTTATTATATGGGACCTTTTCCAAAGTCCAACGGGTATACTCATATCCTAGTTGCTGTTGATTACATTACTAAGTGGGTAGAAGCTATCCCAACTAGTAGTGCTGATCATAACACCTCTATTAGGATGCTTAAAGAAGTTATTTTCCCTAGATTTGGAGTCCCTAGATATCTAATGACTGATGGTGGGTCACATTTTATTCATGGTGCTTTCCGTAAAATGCTTGCTAAATATGATGTCAACCATAGAATTGCATCACTCTATCATCCTCAGTCCAGTGGTCAAGTAGAGCTAAGTAATAGAGAGATTAAACTAATTCTGCAAAAGACTGTTAATAGTTCTAGAAAGAATTGGTCTAAGAAGCTTGATGATGCACTGTGGGCTTATATAACTGCTTATAAGAATCCCATGGGCATGTCTCCGTACAAAATGGTTTATGGTAAAGCATGTCATTTACCTCTTGAGCTAGAGCATAAGGCTTATTGGGCAATCAAAGAGCTCAACTTTGATTTCAAACTTGCTGGTGAGAAGATGTTATTTGACATTAGCTCACTCGATGAATGGAGAACTCAGGCATATGAAAATGCCAAGTTCTTCAAACAAAAAGTGAAGAGGTGGCATGATAAAAGGATATAGAAACGTGAGTTCAATGTAGGTGATTATGTCTTGCTATACAATTCTCGTTTAAGATTTTTTGCAAGCAAGCTTCTCTCTAAATGGGAAGGTCCTTACATTGTTGAGGAAGTATATCGTTCCGGTGCCATAAAGGTCAACACCACGGAAGGTGATTTTCCGAGAGTTGTAAATGGGCAAAGAATCAAGCATTATATCTGAGGTACTCCCGTAAATGTTGAAAGCAATATTATTAATACCATAACTCCGGAGGAGTACATAAGGGATATTTATCAGCCTGTTTCAGACCCCGAAAACGAAGAGGTATGTAATTCGGTAAGTAAACCGACTCCAAAACTTTTCTAGTAGCAATTTTTATCCGTTTTGGAATTTTTAGAAAAATAGAAAAATTTAAAGTAGTTTGGAAAGCGCACGAGGAGGTGACAAGCCTGCCAGGCCCGGCCTACCCCCTGTCTGGGCCTGTGTGGCTTGTGGGCACCTCGTGTGCCTCCCGGTCTCTGTTTTCTGGTGGAATACTCCTTTTGGTCGGGAAAAATTCATTATATATTTTCCCGAAAGGTCTGACCCTCGTATCACGCAAATATCCTCTGTTTTTGTTTCGAGTTGTTGTGCAGACAGATCTAGATTGCTATGGCGTCCCCAAAAGTTTCGAAGGACAAGTTCTTCGAGAAGGTCATCAATCCCTACCTCGCGGGAGTGCTGCAACACCCTCAATCTATCGAGATGCATGAGGGGGTGCTGCACATCTGTGATGTTGAGGGGCCCAAGAAGACCGGAAGCATGGAGGCGAGGCTCGAAGCAATGGAGCAGCAAGTCTTCAAGTGCCAAGGGATGGTGGACTCAACGCCAACCACATGATAATCGCGGAGTTCACCAACAAGCACAAGATCGATGCCAATGACATCGGGAAGCACCTCTCCAGGCTCTATGACAGAATTGATCACCTCCAAGCCCAGATCTACGACCTGCAACACCAAAACTGTGAGTATGAGTATAGATTTAAATCAATACGGTTGGCTGCAGATTTGAGGATTCCGGAGACTCGATCATCTTTCCATGATGGAGCACCTATTCCTTGGAAGACGGAGAATCAACCCCATATTGCAACAACTCCACCACCATCACCTTCCAAGGAAGACAATTAAGCACGGGTATGAGTACTCCCCTTGGCTTGTGCCAAACTTGGGGGAGTTGACCCGATATCGTATATCCATCACATCTTTTGCTTTTACCTTTTTATTAGTTCGATCCTTTTTTATTTTATCTATTTCTAGTAGAATAAAGCTCTTAGTATGTTCTAGGCCTGAGTTTTGCTTTGTGTCACCCCTGATGTAATCGAGTTCGTGAGTCATATAATAAAGAGTGTTTTAGTTAAGGGCCTTGCCTCATGCCATGATCTAAAGAAAAGAATAATAAAAGAACAATAGCATGAAATATCATGTAATGATCTTATGGGAAGTGACGACTTCACATATAAGAAGAATGTTGATTGAAACTTGTTGCGGGTGGAGAAACATAGACATTGGTCATTGTTGCAATTAATAGGAAGTAATAAAGAAAGAGAGGTTCACATATAAATATATCATCTTGGGCACCATCTATGATTGTGAACACTCGTTAAACTATTACATGCTTAGAAGTAGATCTTGGACAAGGAAGACAACATAATGAATTATGTTTGCTTGGTTCGAACAATGTTATATGACTAGAGATCCCTTAGCATGTGACGCTTGCTTCCATCTCATATCAGCCAAAACTTCCGCACTAAGTAGAGATACTACTTGTGCATCCATAAACCTTCAACCCAGTTTTGCCATGAAAGTCCACCATACCTACCTATGGATTGAATAGGATCCTTCAATCAAGTTGTCATCGGTGCAAGCAATAAAAATTTCTCCCTAAATATGTGTGATCTATTAGTGTGTGGAAAATAAGCTTTGTACGAACCTATGAGGAGGAAGACTTAAAAGCGACATACTACATAATAAAGTTCTTTATCACAGGAGGGAATATAAAGTGACGTTCCTCCACACTAAGAGATCACACATCCAAAACTGAGAAGCGCATGACAACCTCTGCTTCCCTCTACGAAGGGCCTATCTTGTACCTTTACCTTTTATCCTTAAAAGAGTCATGGTGATCGACACCAATTCCTTATTTCACCATTATCTTGGCTAACGTCATGTGCTAGGGAAAAATCTATATTCATATGTCAACTTGGAAGTAAGTACTCATGAATTATTATTGTTGACATTACCCTTGAGGTAAGTAGTTGGGAGGTGAAACTATAAGCCCCTATCTTTCTCTCTGTCCAACTGAAACTTTGATCTCATGAGTACCACGTGAGTTTTAGCAATTGTAGAAGACGAAAGGATGATTGAGTATGTGGATCTGCTTTACAAGCTCTTATTTGACTCTTTCCGATGTTATAATAAATTGCAATTGCTTCGATGACTAAAGACTATTGGTTGTTAATTCTCAATAAGGTTCTTGATCCATACTTTACATTGTGAAGTAATTGTCACTTTAGCATAAGAAATTATATGACGATATTGCTGTTCTAATTATGATCATGATGCCTGCATGTCTGTACTTTGTTTTATCGACACCTCTATCTCTAAACATGTGGGCATGTTTGTTGATCTCGGCTTCCGCTTGAGGACAAGTGAGGTCTATGCTTGGGGGAGTTGATACATCCATTTTGAATCATGCTTTTATGTTGATATTTATCGCTTTATGGGCTGTTATTACACTTTACGGTACAATACTTATGCCTTTTTTCTCTTATTTTAATAGGTTTACATGAAGAGGGAGAATGCCGGCAGCTGGAATTCTAGTCTGAAAAGGGAGCAAGTTTGAGATACCTATTCTGCGCAACTCCAAAAGCCGTGAAAATCAACGAGGAATTATTTTGGATTTTATGAAAAATACTGGGCGGAAGAAGTACCCGAGGGGATCCACCAGGAGGCCACAAGCCTGCCAGTCCAGGCCTACCCCCAGGTCAGGCCTGGGTGTCTTGTGGGCCCCTTGTTGCCCCTCCGGTGCTCATCTTTTGCTATATGGAGGCTTTTGGGAGGAACCGCCGCCGCTGCGAGGCGGAACTTGAGCAGAACCAATCTAGAGCTCCGGCAGGGCCGTCCTGCCGGGGAAATTTTCCTCCCGGAGGGGGAAATAGTTGCCATCGTCATCACCAACACTCCTATCATCGGAGGGGACTCATCTCCATCAACTTCTTCATTAGCACCATATCATCTCAAAACCCTAGTTCATCTCTTGTAACCAATCTCCGTCTCGCGACTCCGATTGGTACTTGTAAGGTTGCTAGTAGTGTTAATTACTCTTTGTAGTTGATGCTAGTTGGATTACTCGGTGGAAGATTATATGTTTAGATATTTGATGCTATTCAATACCTCTCTGGTCATGAACATAATTATGCTTTGTGAGTAGTCACTTTTGTTCCCGAGGACATGGGATAAGTCTTGCTATAAGTAGTCATGTGAATTTGGTATTCGTTCGATATTTTGATGCGTTGTATGTTGTCTTTACTCTAGTGGTTTTATGTGAACGTCGACTACATAACACTTCACCATTATTTGGGCCTAGAGGAAGGTATTGGGAAGTAATAAGTAGATGATGGGTTGCTAGAGTGACTGAAGCTTAAACCCTACTTTATGCGTTGCTTCGTAAGGGGCTGATTTGGATCCACTAGTTTAATGCTATGGTTAGAATTTGTCTTAATTCTTCTTTCGTAGTTGCGGATGCTTGCGAGAGGGGTTAATCATAAGTGGGATGTTTGTCCAAGTAAGGGAAGCACCCAAGCACTGGTCCACCCACATATCAAACTATCAAAGTAGCGAACGCGAATCATATGAACTCGATGAAAACTAGCTTGACAGAAATCCCCATGTGTACTCGGGAGCGCTTTACCTCATATAAGAGTTTGTCTGGGCTTGTCCCTTGCTACAAAAGGGATTGGGCCATCTTGCTGCACCTTTGTTACTATTGTTACTTGCTACTCGCTACGAATCATCTAGTCACACAACTATCTGTTACCGATAATTTCAGTGCTTGTAGAGAATACCTTGCTGAAAACCACTTGTTAGTTCCTTCTGCTCCTCCTTGGGTTCGACACTTTTACTTATCGAAAGGACTATGATAGATCCCCTACACTTGTGGGTCATCAAGTGCTCACTACCAGATTGAGTTGCAGTATCACAGATAGAGATATCATTAGCATTAGGAGAAGGTCTTTCTACTTCAGGTTCACTAGAAGTATGCAAGGTCCTATCATTTTTATTTTTATTTTTCTTCCTAGAAGCACTAGGTGCAGAAACATTAATTTCCTGTGAATCTTGTCCAGTTCTTTTAGGATGACCTTCTAGATATAGTGGATCTTGAGTCATTGTTCCTCCTCTAGTCATTACTCTAACACCACGATCATTCATGTTGTTATTCATTTCATGAAGTAACTCACTTTGAGATTTAGCAACTTGTTCTAGTTGGGTTTGAACCATAGAAGCATGTTTTCCTACACCTCTTACATCATTGGTGATTCTAAATTACAAGTCACTTAAACGAGCAATCATATTAGAGTTTTGCTTCAATTGTTTGATAACATAGGAGTAGAAATGATCTTGCTTTCTAATATAATTATCAAACTCATATAAGCATTGACTAGGATGTTTATTGTAAGGTATGTCACCATCATCAAACTTTAAAAGATAATTTACCTCCACCACATGTACTGGTGTATTGAGACCATGTATTTCTTTGATAGGTGGTAAATTCTTAACATCTTTGGCTTCAATTCCTTTTTCCTTCATACATTTCTTTGCGTCTTGCATAGTTTCAGGACTAAGGAATAAGATACCCCTCTTCTTTGGAGCAGGTTTAGGTGGTGGTTCAGGAAGTGTCCATTCATCATGATTCTTCAATATATTAGTCAGTAACTCCTCAGCTTATTCGACAATTCGTTCCCTGAAAACACAACCAACACAACTATCTAGGTGGTCCCTAGAAGCATTGGTTAGTCCATTATAAAATATATCAAGTATTTCATTTTTCTTAAGAGGATGATTAGGCAAAGCATTAAGTAATTGCACAAGCCTCACCCAAGCTTGTGAGAAATTCTCTTCTTCAATTTGCACAAAGTTAAATATTTTGTGTAAGGCATCTTATTTCTTATGAGCAGGAAAATATTTTTCAAAGAAGTAATAAATCATATCCTGGGGACTACCCACATAACTAGGAGCAAGAGTATTGTACCAAATCTTAGCATCACCCTTTTATGAGAACAAAAATAATTTGAGAATATAGTAGTAGTGAATTTCTCATCATGAGCAAATAGGGTGGCTATATCATTTAACTTAGTGAGATGTGCCACAACAGTTTCATTTTCGTAGCCATGAAAAGTATCACATTCAACCAAAGTAATTATCTCTGGGTCGATAGAGAATTCATAGTCCTTATTGGTAACAAAGATAGGTGAATTAGCAAACTTAGGATCATATTTCATTTTAGCATTCACGGATTTCTCTTTCAACTTGCATAGTAGTTTCTTAAGATCTTCTCTATACTGACAAGCAAGAAAGTATCTAACTATCTCTTCATCCATCACATAACCTTCACATACTTTAAGCATTCCAATTCTAGGATAGTCATGTCTAAAAGGTGTTTCAATATTTCCAGTTTCAAAGATTTCATCAGTTTTAGCATGCTCAATTTCTTTAGCTCTAGCAAGTTTTTCATCAAGAAATTCACCTAGTGGGAGGGTATCATCAAGCAAGGTACTAGAATCATCATTAGCATCATTCCTAGAACTTGTAGCATCATCGATAACTTGTGACATATCAGGATTAATAGCATGTGGTGATGGTGTTGCAAGTCTGTTCAAAACAGTGGGTGAATCAAGTACAGAGCTAAATGGTAGTTCCTTACCTTCCCTCGTCTTAGAGGGAACAATCTTGGTTCTTGTATCTTTAAGATTCTTCATAGTGATCAATAAATAGATATCCCAAGTGACTCAACAAATATATATATGCTCCCCGGCAATGGCGCCGGAAAACGTTCTTGATAACCCACAAGTATATGTGATCGCAATAGTTTTCGAAGGTAGAGTATTCAACCCAAATTTATAGATTATACACAAGGGAGCCAAAGAATATTTGTAGGTATTAGCAGCTGAGTTGTCAATTCAACCACAGTTGGAGATTTAGTATCTGCATCACAATGATCAGTAGCATAGTAGTACGATAGTTTTGATTGTAGTGGTAACAGTGGTAGAAGTTCTGTAGTAGTTGTAACAACAGTAGCAACAACAGTAACTTAGCAAGAACGATATGTGGTAAACTCGTAGGCACTATATCGGTGATACTGCCGAATGACATTCATCATGTATCACTCATAACATAGGCCGACACAGAACTAGCTCCCGTTCATCGACATACTGTAGGCATGTATTTTGTAAATAGTCATACGTGCTTATGGAAAAGAACTTGCATGTCATATTTTGTCCTACCCTCCCATGGCAATGGGGTCCATAAGAAAACTAAGGGATATTAAGGCCTCCTTTTAATGGCGAACCGGAACAAAGAATTAATACATAGTGAATAAATGAACTCCTTATATTACGGTAATTACCGGAAAGAATCCCAATTATTGTCACTTTGGGATATGCGGATCCTAACACGTAGTAGGTGCATACAACTTGCAAGATCAGATCAATAACATAGATATAATGGTGATGACATAAACGGTTCAGATCTGAAATGATGGCACTCGGGCCCTAGTGACAAGCATTAAGCATGGCAAAGTCATAGCAACATCAATCTCCGGACATAGTGGATACTAGGGATCAAGCCCTAACAAAACTAACTCGATTACATGATGAATCTTATCTAGCTCCTCACCGACCAGCAAGCCTACGAAGGAATTACTCACACCCGGTGGGGAGCATCATGGAATTGGTGATGAAGGAGGGTTGGTGATGACGAAGACTGAAGATTCCCCTCTCTGGAGCCCCAAATGGACTCCAGATCTGGCCCCCCGATGAAGAACAGGAGGTGGCGACGGCTCCGTATCCTGAAACGCGATGAAACTTTCTCTCCTATTTTTCTCTCCGAAAATAGGAATTTATTGTGCTGGAGATAGGGCCAGTAGAGCCCCGAGGGCCCCACTACCCACCACACCACGCTAGGGGGTGTGGCGTGACGTGGTGCCTAGTGCGTGCCTGGGGCCTCCCCTCAAGTGGGTCTTGGTTCGAGTATTCTTCCTTTATTCCATAAAAAATCTCTAGAAAGTTTCATCCAATTCCGAGAACTTCTATTTCTTTACAAAAAAACACCATGGTAGTTCTGCTGAAAATTGCGTCAGTCTGGGTTAGTTTCATTCAAATCATGCAAATTAGAGTCCAAAACAAGAGCAAAAGCATGAGGAAAAGTAGATACGATGAAGATGTACCATCCACCGGTTAAAACTCATGAAAATGGAGTTGATCTATGTGGTGTTTGGGTGTGGGAGAGAGAGGGGAGAGGGGGCTGAGCTCGGGAAAGAACATGATTGGGGGTGAATGGCTGGATGGGGGCCCCACCCATATCACCCCCACAACCTTATCCACCCAGGCCCCTACCACTAGGGTCCTTGGCGGTAGGTGTAGGTACTGAGGGACTCTGGGACTAAGGGGGTCCTTGGGCTGCTGACTATCTTCATGGGCCTGTCTCATAGGCCGCCCTATGATTACCATTGAATGGACGAACTACAAGACGAACCCGTGTCGAGAACGAAATCTTCTGAAGCCTTTGTGTATTCTCCAAGTCACGATATGATGGATTCGACATGTTTACTCCGTGATGTAAGTGACATTTTGTAACCCTAGGTAACCCCATTATCTATATAAACTAGAGGGTTTCAATCCATAAGGCATATTAGTATCATTACTGCTAGCGTTATAGACCACATAATACGATCTCGAGGTAGATCAACTCTGTCTCGATACATCATCACCAATACAAACAAAGTAGGACGTAGATTATGATCTCCATCAAGAGGGCCCGAACCTGGGTAAACATCGTCTCCCATGTCTCCTGTTACCCATTGATCCAAGATCCATAGTTTGCCCCCCTACCCGAGATTTACCAGTTTTGACACCGACATTGGTGCTTTCATTGAGAGTTCCACTATAGGATCGCCAGAAGGATTGATGGCTCGCTTGATCACTAGTGATGGCATCAACACCGGGAATATAATCGTCCCCGGCTAGCTCTCCGCGTTTGACAACATCATTCTGCATGTCGAGGCAGTTGATCACCTCGACCAAATTGTCGGGTTCGCCCCAGGTCAAGGAATCAAGTTCGACGACCTAAATTACATCATCGATGCCCAAAGCGATCTGGTCCTCACTAGTCTCTCGGCTTCATCCAATGAGCCCGGAAACCCCAAAGCCTAGACTTCATGTCTCCTTCCCGACCTCGTGTCCGGGGTGGCACCCACCTCGGATCCTTCCTCGAGAATGGATCCGACCATGGATTTCGAAGATCATGGGTCAACCCTGGCCAAGCATACTCCCTGTGCCGATGCGCCAAAGATCAACTCCGCTAAAACCTCGAAGGCTAGCTCGGCCTCTTGCTGTCAAATGAGACGCTACCCCGGATCCAAACTATGGAAATTTCGGATGAACTGGCCTCGACCAATGTTCATTTCGGTCTTGACCCCGGTCATAGGGAATTTTGTTTCCAACCCACCACCCACTTGAAAGCCACTATCGAAAATTTATCCGTTATGCTGGAATTCTCCTCGGATGAGGCTGAAGATACATATGCGGATGTCGACACACCTGCTCCTCCCACAATTGGACGATGGACATCCACCTCCACCTAGAATGTGTACTTGGTGGACACCCCTCGTGATAAGGACGATGGTGCGTCATGTATACTATGCAACTTTATTGTTGTAGATATTGTTGGGCCTCCAAGTGCAGAGTTTTGTAGGACAACAACGAATTTCCTTCAAGTGGATGACCTATGGTTTATCAATCCGTGGGAGGTGTAGGATGAATATGGTCTCTCTGAAACAACCCTGTAATCAAATACACGAAATCTCTTGTGCCCCCAACACACCCATAACAATGGTAAATTGTATAGGTGCACTAGTTCGGTGAAGAGATGGTGATACAAGTGCAATATGGATAGTAGATATAGTTTTTTGTAATCTAAAAATATAAAAACAGCAAGGTAGCAACTAGAAAACAACAAGCAAACTATTATATAAAGGCTTGGTAATAAGGCCTAGGGTTCATACTTTCAGTAGTGCAATCTCTCAACAATGCTAACATAGTAGAATCATATGGTCAACCCTCAACATGCATGAAAGAATCACTACGAAGTTTATAAGTAGCGAAGAACATAAGATGAAACTATTGTAGGCAGCGAACCACCTCAAAGTTATTCTTTCCAATCAATCTTTTGAGCTATTCCTATAAGTGTCACAAACATCCCTAGAGTTCGTACTAGAATAACACCTATGATTCATATCAATTAACCCTAATGTCTAAATACTCCAATGTCACCCCAAGTATCCTTGGGCTACTTATACGACACGCATCAAACAATTCCAGATTCAACATATTCAATCCAACACAAAGAACTTCAAACCGATCCAGTATGGTCAATCCTCGTACTGTGACGCCCCGGTAAATTAAGCTACACTAAACCTATGCTAATGGTGTCATGTCACCGGGATTACTATTGACAGTCTCGCGTAGTTTCAAACTGATCCAAATTGAAATTTTAAATAAAATCAAAACAAGAATTTTTTTTGAATGCGAAAATAAAAATGTCGGGGGAGTTATAAAAGTTCCCTAATAAATTATAAAAGTAAATCGGGCATTCTTAAAATTATTTAAAACCCCTATGTATTTAAAAAATAACTATATACGGATAATATAGATAAAAGAAATAATAATAATAATAATAATATTAATAATAATAAAAGAAGAAGCAAACAAACCCCGTGGGCCAAACTGGGCCAAAATGGCCCAGCTTGCCCACCTAATTTGGGGAGGTATAAGACCCCCTCCCTCGGAGCCTGAACCCTAGCGCCACATGCCCCCATTCCCTATTGCTGCCGCCAGGACGAGGGAAACCCCCTCGTCAGCTTACCCTCGCCACCAACCCTACGGGGGATCCCATCCAGTGCCCCCCGTCGCTCCTCTCTCCTCTCGCGCCCTGATAACCCACAAGTATAGGGGATCACAACAGTTTTCGAGGGTAGAGTATTCAACCCAAATTTGTCGATTCGACACAAGGGGAAGCAAAAGAATATTCTCGAGAATTAGCAGTTGAGTTGTCAATTCAACCACACATGAAAGACTTATTATCTATAGAAAATATTCAGTAGAAAAGTAGTGTGATAGCAACAGTAGCAACGGTAACAATTGCAGTAGTGACAGCAGTAGCGACAATAACAACAGTAGCAGTAACAATAGCAGCAGCAAAGTAACGTAGCAAGGACCAGTAGGAGAAGATTTGTAGGCATTGGATCGGTGATGGATAATTATGCCGGATGACATTCATCATGCAACAGTTATAACATGTGGAGATATGTAACTAGCTCCAGTTCGTCAATGTAATGTAGGCATGCATTCCGTATGTAGTCATACGTGCTTATGAAAAGAACTTGCATGACATCTATTGTCCATCCCTCCCGTGGCAATGTGGTCCTAATAATAACTACGGGATATTAAGGTTCTCCTTTTAACAGAGAACCGGAACAAAGCATTAGCACAAAGTGAATACATGAACTCCTCATAAGGTTCTCCTTTTAATAGAGAACCAGAACAAAGCATTACCGCAAAGTGAATACATGAACTCCTCATACTATGGCCATCTCCGGGAGTGGTTCCGGCTATTGTTACTCCGGGGTTGCCGGGTCATAACACATAGTAGGTGACTACAACTTGCAAGATAGGATCAAGAACACACATATATTGACGAGAACATAGTAGGTTCAGATCAGAAATCATGGCACTCGGGCCTTAGCGACAAGCATTAAGCAAGGCAAAGAAGTAGCAACATCAATCTCAGAACATAGTGGATACTAGGGATCAATCCCCATCAAAACTAACTCGATTACATGATAGATCTCATCCAACCCATCACTGTCCGGCAAGCCTACGATGAGATTACTCACGAACGGTGAAGAGCATCATGGAATTGGCAATGAAGGAAGGTTGGTGATGACGACGGTGATGATCTCCCCTCTCCGGAGCCCAGAACGGACTCCAGATCTGCCCTCCAGCGGAAGAACAGGTGGTGGCGGCGCTTCCGTATCATAAAACGCGATGAACTCTTCTCCTTCATTTTTTTTCTGGGCGAAAGGGAGTAAATAGAGCTGGAGTTGGAGGCGGCGGAGCCCCGAGGGCCCCAGAAGTCCGCTAGGCGCGGCCAGGGGGCCCCGCGCCTCTTGGGCTTGTGGGCTCCTCGCTCCACGTCTCCGGTTGATTCTTGCGCTAGTATTTTTTAAATATCCCACAAAAAATCCTCGTAAATTTCCAGGTCATTCCGAGAACTTTTATTTCTGCGCAAAGACAACACCATGGCAATTCTGCTGAAAACAGCGTTACTCCGGGTTAGTTCCATTCAAATTATGCAAATTAGAGTCCAACACAAGGGCAAAAGAATTTGGAAAAGTAGATACGATGGAGACGTATCACGCCCCACGCATGTGATCCCGTCGCCCCACCAGCCTCACCCACGTCACCCCTAGCGCCACCATCTCCCCGTCGCCCCGCTCCCCTCCCTGCCAGACCCTGTCGCTCCTTCGCCGTATCCTCTCCCGGTGGTCGCGCCGGCCCTCCCCATCTACTCGTCGACGCTCGCGCAGCTGCTTCCCCTCATCACCTCCGCCGCCGGCGCCCGCGCCCTGAGGCACCCCCGCTCTGGCTCCCTCCCGTCGCCCTGGTCCTCGCCTCGCCCCGTCCCGACCTCCTGCCGGTGCCGGCCACCGCTCCAGGGGCCCCTCTCCCCTCACAGCGCCGGTGTCACCCTTCTCCAGCACCGGTCCGGGGCCCTTCGATACGTCCATTTTGCATCATGCTTTTATGTTGATATTTATCGCTTTATGGGTTGTTATTACACTTCACGGTACACTACTTATGCCTTTTCTCTCTTATTTTACAAGGTCTACATGAAGAGGGAGAATGCCGACACGTGGAATTCTGGCCTGAAAAAGGAGCAAGTTTGAGATACCTATTCTGCGCAACTCCAAAAGCCGTGAAAATCAACGAGGAATTATTTTGGAATTTATAAAAAATACTGGGCAGAAGAAGTACCACAGGGGAGCCACCCGGAGGCCACAAGCCTCCTAGGCGCGCCCTACCCCCTGGCCGCGCCTAGGGGGCTTTGTGGGATCCCTGTTGGCCCTCTGGCTCCCATCTTTTTCTATAAGGAGGGTTTCGTTCCAGAAAAAATCAAGAGGAGGCTTTCGGGAGGAATCGCCGCCACCATGAGGCGGAACTTGAGCAGAACCAATCTAGAGCTCCGGCAGGGTCGTCCTGCTGGGAAACTTCCCTCCCGGAGGGGGAAATCGTCGGTATCGTCATCACCAACACTCCTCTCATTGGAGGGAACTCATCTCCATCAACATATTCATTAGCACCATCTCATCTCCAAACCCTAATTCATCTCTTGTAACCAATCTCCATCTCGCGACTCCGATTGGTACTTGTAAGGTTGTTAGTAGTGTTAATTACTCTTTACACTTGATGCTAGTTGGATTACTCGATGGAAGATTATATGTTCAGATCCTTGATGCTACTCAATACCTCTCTCGTCATGAACATAATTATGCTTTGTGAGTAGTCACTTTTGTTCCTTAGGACATGGGATAAGTCTTGCTATAAGTAGTCATGTGAATTTGGTATTCGTTCGATATTTTGATGCGTTGTATGTTGTTTTTCCTCTAGTGGTGTGATGTGAACGTCGACTACATAACACTTCACCATTATTGGGGCCTAGAGGAAGGCATTGGGAAGTAGTTAGTAGATGATGGGTTTCTAGAGTGACAGAAGCTTAAACCCTAGTTTATGCGTTGCTTCGTAAGGGGCTGATTTGGATCCACTAGTTTAATGATATGGTTAGACTTTGTCTTAATTCTGCTTTCGTAGTTGCGGATGCTTGCGAGAGGGGTTAAGCATAAGTGGGATGTTTGTCCAAGTAAGGCCAGCACCCAAGCACCGGTCCACCCACATATGAAACTATCAAAGTAGCGAACGCGAATCATATGAACATGATGAAAACTAGCTTGACACAAATTCCCATGTGTCCTCGGGAGCGCTTTACCTCCTATAAGAGTTTGTCTAGTCTTGTACCTTGCTACAAAAGGGATTGGGCCACTTTGCTGCACCGTTGTTACTATTGTTACTTGCTACTCACTGTGAATCATCTTATCACCCAACTATCTGTTACCGATAATTTCAGTGCTTGCAGAGAATACCTTGCTGAAAACCACTTGTCAGATCCTTCTGCTCCTCGTTGGGTTCGACATTCTTACTTATCGAAAGGACTACCATAGATCCCCTACACTTGTGGGTCATCAAGACTCTTTTCTGGCGCCGTTGCCGGGGAGTGAAGAGCCTTTGGTAAGTGGAATTTCGTAAGGAAACATTTATATAGTGTGTTGTAATTTATTGTCACTTGTCACTATGGAAACTAATCCTTTGAGGAGCTTGTTCGGGGTATCTTCACCTCAAACGGAATCACAAGGAGTTGCTCCTCAACCTGCTGCACCTACTGAAAATATTTGTTATGAAATTCCTTCGGGTATGCTTGAGAAACTGCTGGCTAATCCTTTTACAAGAGATGGAAGATCACATCCCGACTTGCATCTAATCTATGTAGATGAAGTTTGTGGTTTATTTAAGCTTGCATGTTTGCCCGAGGATGAGGTCAAGAAGAAGGTCTTTCCCTTATCTTTGGGTGATAAAGCATTGACATGGTATAGGCTATGTGATGATACTGGATCATGGAATTACAACCGATTGAAATTGGAATTTCATAAAAAGTTTTATCCTATGCATTTGGTACATCGTGATCGGAATTATATCTATAATTTTTTGCCTCGTGATAAAGAAACTATCACTCAAGCTTGGGGGAGGCTCAAATCAATGTTATATTCATGCCCCAACCATGATCTCTCGAGAGAAATTATTATTTAGAACTTCTATGCTCGGCTTTCTCATGATAATCGTACCATGCTTGACACTTCTTGTACTGGTTCTTTTATGAAGAGAGATATTGACTTCAAATGGAATTTATTGGAAAGAATTAAACACAACTCTGAAGATTGGGATTTTGATGAAGGTAAGGAGTCAAGTATGAATCTTAAGTTCAATTGCGTTAAATCCTTTGTTGAAACAAATACTTTTTGTGATTTTAGCGCCAAATATGGACTTGATTGTGAGATAGTAGCTTCATTGTGTGAATATTTTGCTGCTCATATTGATCTCCCTAAAGAGAAGTGGTTTAAATATCATCCTCCCTTAGAAGTCAATGTAGTTAAACCCAACCCAGTTGAAGAGAAAGTCATTGCTTATAATAATCCTATTGTTCCTAGTGCTTACATTGAGAAACCACCTTTCCCTGTTAGGATAAAGGATCATTCTAAAGCTTCAACTGTGATACGTAAGGGCTACATTAGAACACCTACACCCCCTGAGAAAATTAGAGTTGAACCTAGCATTGCTATTATCAAAGATCTCCTGTTCGACAATGTTGAGGGCCATGATATTCACTTCTGTGAAGATGCTGCTAGAATTGCTAAACCCCATGCTAGAGACAAACATAGGCCTGTTGTTGGCATACCTGTTGTTTCCGTTAAGATAGGAGATCATTGTTATCATGGTTTATGTGACGTGGGTGCTAGTGTTAGTGCAATACCTCAATCTTTATATGGTGAAATTAAAGACGAGATTGCACCTGTTGAGATGGAACCTATTGATGTCACTATTCAGCTTGCCAATAGAGATACTATCTGCCCTTTGGGAATTGTTAGATATGTTGAAGTTCTGTGTGGTAAAACTAAGTATCCTGCTGATTTTCTCGTTCTTGCTTCCACACAAGATATCTTTTGTCCTATCATATTTGGCAGCCCTTTCCTCAATACTGTCAATGCTCATATTGACTGTGAGAAGCAACCTGTTACTGTTGGCTTTGAAGGTGTGTCACACGAGTCCAATTTCTCCAAGTTTGGTAGACAACCTCATGAAAAAGAATTGCCTAGTAAGGATGAAATGATTGGCCTAGCTTCTATTGCTGTGCCTCCTACTGATCCTTTAGAGCAATACTTGCTTGAGCATGAAAATTATATGCATATGGATGAAAGGAATGAGATAGATAGAGTTATCTTTGAACAACATCCTATCCTTAAGAATAATCTACGTGTTGAACTGCTTGGAGATCCACCCCCACCAAAGGGTGATCCTGTGTTCGAGCTTAAACAGTTGCCTGATACTCTTAAGTATTCTTATATTAATGAAAAAGAGATATATCCTTTTATTATTAGTGGTAGCCTTTCAGAGTATGAAGAAAAGAAATTATTGAAAACTCTAAGAAAGCACCGTGCTGCTATTGGATATACTCTTGATGATCTTAAGGGCATTAGTCCCACTCTATGCCAGCACAAAATTAAAACCGATCCTGATTCCAAACCAGTTGCTGATCATCAACGGAGATTAAATCCTAAGATGAAAGAGGTAGTAAGAAAAGAAATACTAAAGCTCCTAGAAGAAAGTATTATCTATCCTGTTGCTCATAGTGATTCGGTAAGTCCGGTGCATTGCGTCCCTAAGACGGGAGGTATTACCGTTGTCCCTAATGATAAGGATGAATTGATCCCACAGAGGGTTATTACTAGCTATAGGATGGTGACTGATTTTAGGAAATTGAATAAAGCCACTAGGAAATATCATTACCCTTTGCCTTTTATCGACCAAATGCTAGAAAGACTGTCTAAACACACACACTTCTGCTTTCTAGATGGTTATTCTGGTTTCTCCCAAATACCTGTTTCACATTCTGATCAGGAGAAAACCACTTTCACTTGCCCTTTCGGTACCTTTTCTTATAGACGTATGCCTTTTGGCTTATGTAATGCACCTTCTACCTTTCAAAGATGTATGATGGCTATATTTTCTGACTTTTGTGAAAAGATTGTTGAGGTTTTCATGGATGACTTCTTCGTTTACGGATCTTGTTTTGATGATTGCCTCAGCAACCTTGATCGAGTTTTGCAGAGATGTAAAGATACCAATCTTGTCTTGAATTGGGAGAAGTGCCACTTTTTTGTTAATGAAGGCATCATCTTAGGACATAAAATTTCTCAAAGAGGTATTGATGTCGATAAGGCTAAGGTTGATGCGATCGAGAAAATGCCATGCCCTACAGATATCAAAGGTATAAGAAGTTTCCTTGGTCATGCTGGATTCTATAGAAGGTTCATTAAAGACTTCTCTAAGATTTCTAGGCCTCTTACCAATCTCTTGCAAAAGGATATTCCTTTTGTTTTTGACGATGATTGTGAGGAAGGCTTCGAAATACTTAAGAAGGCCTTGATAATTGCCCCTATTGGTCAACCACCTGATTGGAACTTACCTTTTGAAATGATGTGTGATGCTAGTGATTATGCTGTTGGTGCTGTCCTGGGACAAATAGTTGATAAGAAGTTGAATGTTATTCACTATGCTAGCAAAACTCTAGAGAGTGCCCAAAGAAACTATGCTACTACGGAAAATGAATTTTTAGCAGTCGTGTTTGCATGTGAAAAGTTCAGATCTTACATAGTTGATTCCAAAGTCACTATTCACACTGATCAGACTGCTATTAAGTACCTCATGGAAAAGAAAGATGCTGAACCTAGACTTATCAGATGGGTTCTCTTGCTACAAGAATTTGATTTGCATGTTTTTGATAGGAAGGATGCTCAGAACCCCGTAGCAGATAACTTGTCTAGGTTGGAGAATATTCTTGATGACCCACAACCCATTGATGATAGCTTCCCTGATGAGAAATTGAATGTCATCAACGCTTCACGTAGTACACCGTGGTATGCTGATTATGCAAATTATATCATCGCCAAATATATACCACCTAGTTTCACATACCAACAAAAGAAGAATTTCTTCTTTGATTTGAGACATTACTTTTGGGATGAGCCTCACCTTTATAAAGAAGGGGTATATGGTGTTATTAGACGTTGTGTACTGATAACCCACAAGTATAGGGGATCACAACAGTTTTCGAGGGTAGAGTATTCAACCCAAATTTATTGATTCGACTCAAGGGGAAGTGAAAGAATATTCTCAAGTATTAGCAACTTAGTTGTCAATTCAACCACACCTGAAAGATTAGTTTCTGCAAGCAAAGTATCAGTAGCGAAGTAGTATGATAGCAACGGTGCCAGAAAATGGTCTGTTGACGGCAGACTATTCCTAAATTGTTGTATCAATGGCGCCAGAAAAGTCTTGCAGCAGGTAACAGCAAAGTAACAAGTAACAGAAGTAGTAACAGCAGTAGCAAGTAACAGCAATAGTGACAGCAGTAGCAAGGAACAACAGTAGTGACAGCAGTAGCAAGTAACAAAGTAGTGACAACAGTAGCAGCAAAGTAACATAGCAAGGACCAGTAGTAAAAGACTCGTGGGCATTGGATCAGTGATGGATGATTATGCCGGATGTGATTCATCATGTAACAGCTATAACACGGAGAGATAAGTAACTAGCCCCCATTCGTCAATCTAATGTAGGCATGTATACCGTATGTAGTCATACGTGCTTAGGGAAAAGAACTTGCATGACATCTATTGTCCATCCCTCCCGTGGCAGCGGGGTCCTAATGGAAACTACGGGATATTAAGGTTCTCCTTTTAATAAAGAACCGGACCAACGCATTAACACTTGGTGAATACATGAACTCCTCATACTATGGTCATCTCCGGGAGTGGTTCCGGCCATTGTCACTACGGGGTTGCGGGGTGACAACACATAGTAGGTGACTACAACTTGCAAGATAGGATCTAAAATACACATATATTGGCGACAACATAATAGGTTCAGATCTGAAATCATGGCACTCGGGCCCTAGTGACAAGCATTAAGCATGGCAAAGTAGTAGCAACATCAATCTCAGAACATAGTGGATACTAGGGATCAATCCCCGTCAAAACTAACTCGATTACATGATAGATCGCATCCAACTCATCACCGTCCAGCAAACCTACGATGAGATTACTCACGAACGGTGAAGAGCATCATGGAATTGGCGATGGTGGAAGGTTGATGATGACGATGGCAACGATTTCCCCTCTACGAAGCCCAGAACGGACTCCAGATCTGCCCTCCAGATGAATAACAGGAGGTGGCGGCGCCTCCGTATCGTAAAACGAGATGAATCCTTCTCTCTGATTTTTTTCTGGGCGAAACAGAATATATAGAGCTGAGTTTGGAGGCGGTGGAGCTCTCTGGGCCCCACAAGCCCTCACGGCGCGACCAAGGGGGTGGCCGAGCCCCCTGGGCTTGAGGCCCACTGGCTCACCTCCTCTGGTGGATCTTTGCGTAGGTATTTTTCATTAATTCGAGCAAAAATCTCCTTAAATTTTCAGGTCATTCCGAGAACTTTTATTTCTGCACAAAAACAACACCATGGCAATTTTGCTGAAAACAACGTTAGTCCGGGTTAGTTCCATTGAAATCATGCAAATTACAGTCCAAAACAAGGGCAAAAGAGTTTGAAAAAGTAGATAGAACGGAGACGTTTCAAGTCCCCCAAGCTTAAGGCCTTGCTTGTCCTCAAGCAATTCAGTTGACAAACTGAAAGAGACAAAAGAAAAAACTTTGACGAACTCTGTTTGATCCTATTGTTGCAACTATGTCTAACTCATAACCAGAATTTCAGCAAGATCACAAGCAAACCACGTAAGCAAATGACATCTAGGTCTCATGGTAAACTCATATCAATGGCATAATCAACTAGCGAGAAAATAATAATAAGCCTCAAACGTCAACACTTCAATCAAAACAAGCATGAAGAAGTACAAACAAATGGTATCTCGCTAGCTCTTTCTAAGACCGCAAAACATAAATGCAGGGCACCTTCAAAGACCAAGGACTGACTAAACATTGTAGTTCATGGCAAAGAAGATCCAGTCCGAGTCATACTCAACACAGTTAAAAACAAAGCATAAAAATGATAGAGGTTCTCTCGAATTGGTGCTTTTATAAGAGGAGGATGACTCGACAGGAACATAAATAGACAGGCCCTTCACAGAGGGAAGCATTGATTTGCAGAGGTGCCAGAGCTCAAGATTTTAAAACAGAGATAATAATTTTGGGTGGCATGCTTTCATTGTCAATGCAATGACTAAGAGTTCTCAACATCTTCCATGCTACACATGCTATAGGCGGTTCCCAAACAGAAAAGTAAATTTTTGACTCCCTGATACGTCTCAAACGTATCTATAATTTTTGATGGTTTCATGCTGTTATCTTGTCATCTTTGGATGTTTTATGTACCTTTTATATCTTTTTTGGGACGAACTTATTAATTCAGTGCCAAGTGCCAGTTCCTAATTTTTGTGCGTTTTTGGCTCTTTTCAGATCTGATTTTGGAACGGAGTCCAAATGGAATAAAATCCCCGGAATAAATTTTTCCCGAACGGAAGAAGATCAGGGGGCTTGAGGGCCAAGCCAGGAGGGCTACACGGGGCCCACAAGCCCCTTATCCTCCACCAGGGGGGCGGTGGATGGAAGGCTTGTGGCCTCCCTGGCGGGCCCCTGACCTAGATCCTTCTCCTATATATTCCCTAAAATACAGAAAAAAATCAAGGGATCCACGAAAATACTTTTCCGCCGCCGCAAGCTTCCGTTTCCGCAAGATCTCATCTGGAGACCCTTCCCGGCGCCCTGCCGGAGTGGACTTTGGAGTTGGAGGGCTTCTACATCAACATCATCGCCCCTCCAATGACTCGTGAGTAGTTCACTTCAGACCTACGGGTCCGTAGTTAGTAGCTAGATGGCTTCTTCTCTCGCTTGGATCTTCAATACAAAGTTCTCCATGATCTTCATGGAGATCTATCCGATGTAATCCTCTTTGGCGGTGTGTTTGTCGAGATCTGATGAATTGTGGATTTTTGATCAGATTATCTATGATATATATTTGAGTCTTTGCTGATTTCTTGTATGCATGATTTGATATCCTTGTAAGTCTCTCCGAGTCTTGGGTTTTGTTTGGCCAACTAGATCTATGATTCTTGCAATGGGAGAAGTGCTTGGTTTTGGGTTCTTATCATGTGGTGACCTTTCCCAGTGATAGTAGGGGCAGCAAGGCACACATCGTGTAGTTGCCATCAAGGGTAACAAGGTGGGCTTTGTCGTAGATATGAGATTGTCCATCTACATCATGTCATCTTGCTTAAGGCATTACTCTGTTCTTTCGGACTTAATACACTAGATGCATGCTCGATAGCGGTCGACGTGTGGAGTAATAGTAGTAGATGTAGAAAGTATCGGTCTACTTGTTTTGGACGTGATGCCTATAGATATAATCATTGCCATAGATGACATCATGACTTTGCACGGTTCTATCAATTGCTCGACAGTAATTTGTTCACCCACCGTCTACTTGCTTTCATGAGAGAAGCCACTAGTAAACACTACGCCCCCCGGATCTATTCGCACCTATCGTTTCCACTTTCACTTTTACTTTGCTTTGTTACTTTGTTGCTTTTAGTTCTCATTTGGCGAACAATCTATAAGGTATTGACAACCCCTTCATAGCGTTGGGAGCAAGCTTTTTGTGTTTGTGCAGGCACTTGAGATACTCCTTCACTGGATCGATACCTTGATTCTCAAACTGAGGGAAATACTTACCACCGCTGCGCTATGTCACCCTTTCCTCTTCGAGGGAACACCAACGCAAGGCTCCAAGGCCACGGGGGAAATCCTTTGCATATTTGCCTAGCAAGTCCCTTCAGGCGTAGCGGTAGCAGAAGGATTCCTGGTGCCATTGTTGAGGATTATCAAGACAAGAACAGTCTCCCGTCAACACGCCTATTTCTGGCACCGTTGGAAGGTCTTTTGTTGCAGTAGCAGAAGTATTTCTGGCACCGTTGCCGGGGAAGGAGTGATCTATCCAAGTAGGTCTCACAAACTCATCTGTTGCATTTACTTTTCTTTTGCCAGTTGCCTCACGTTTTCCTCTCCCCCACTTCAAATTTGCCGTTTTCATTTGCCTTTCTCCTCTGCTTTTTTTTCGTTTTCCTTTTCATTCGCCCTTTTCTCTCGCTTGCTTTCTGTTCGCTTGTGTGCCATGTGCCTTCATTATGCTTGCATCTTCGCTTGCTGAAAATCTAGTGATATGGATCCTCACCCACTTGCTAATCTCTTTAAGAGATCCACTTATGTGGAACCAACTGCTAGAGAATTGAGTGCACTTGACTATCTTTATGGAGTTTTTCTTGAGATGCCTGAATCTGAAAATCGTGATAAAGAAATTTATGAAGTGATTCACGAGGGCTCTTTGGATGAAAAGCATGTTTGCAATGGTTTTACTATAAATTCTATTAGTGACAATCATGCTAAAAATATGCAAAACCCTAAGCTTGGGGATGCTAGTTTTGCTATGACCACTACTTATTGCAATAATCATGATTGGGGTGATGATCTTTCTTATGATCTTGAAAATTTGTTTAAACCTCATGATGAATATGATATTTGCAATAATGTTGAAAGTGGGTTTGGAGAAGTCATGACTTTAGTTGATGATAATCCCACTATTTTTGAAGAGCGTCAACGTTGCATGCATGTGGATCATGAAAAGAATATTCTATGGGATAGCTATATTGTTGAATTTGAATATGATCCCACATGTAATTGCTATGAGAGAGGAAAATATTTTGGTAGAAACTTTCATGTTACCAAATTACCTCTGATTATGTTGAGATTGGTATTGTCTCTTTCTTCTTCCTTGCATTTGGTAACTATTGGTTGTCTTGCCAATTTGTTTCCCTATAAAATGCCTATGCATAGGAAGTATGTTAGACTTAGATTCCATCACCTTTCGCCTAGCTAAGTGCGTTAAACAAAAGCGCTTGTTGGGAGGCAACCCAACGAATCTATCCTTTTTCTTTCTGTTTTGTGTTTTCCACACTTTCATAATTCTGTTATGATTGTGTTTTTTGTGTTTCTTTTTGCTTTTGTGCCAAGCAAAACCGTTATGATTAGTCTTGGGGATGATCGTTTGGTCATGCTGGAAAAGATAGAAACTTTCTGCTCACGAAAAAAATTTGCTTTTGTTTTATGTAAGAGCTTTTGAGTTGATTCTATTTGCTGCTGATTGCTACGCAAATTCTTCAGACTGTCGTAATGTTTCAGAATTTTTGAAGTAGCAGAAGTATAATAAATATACATATTGCTACAGACTGGTCTGCTGTTAACAGATTCTGTTTTTGTTGTGTTGGTTGCTTATTTTGATGAAACTATGGATAGTATCGGGGGTATTAGCCATGGAAGATTGAAAATACAGTAACCCAACATCAGCATAAGAAGAATTTAAGTTTGCTACATTACCTAAGGAAGTGGTGGTTTGCTTTCTCATACTAATGTTATCACAAGTTTCTGTTTAAGTTTCGTGTTGTGAAGTTTTCAAGTTTTGGGTGAAGTTCTTATGGACAAAGAGATAAAGAGTGGAAAGAGCTCAAGCTTGGGGATGCCCAAGGGAACCCAAGAGATTTAAGGATGCCGTAAAATCCTAAGCTTGGGGATGCCTCGGGAAGGCATCCCCTCTCTCGTCTTCAATCCATCGGTAACGTTACTTGGGGCTATATTTCTATTCACCACATGTTATGTGTTTTTGCTTGGAGAGTCTTGTATCGTAGGAGTCTTTTATTTTTTGTTGTGTCACAATTATCCTTTCTGCACACCTAGAGAGAGAGACATGCACTCACCGTGATTTCGTCGAGCTTCACTTATATCCTTTGGTAGACAATTCAGCTCACATGTGCTTCACTAATATCTTTTGAGCTAGATGCTTTTGCTCTATGTGCTTCACTTATATCTTTTAGAGAACAGCGGTGCGTGGCTTGTTAGTTGATCTATGCTTTGAAAGTAGTCTCAAAAGGGGTAGTTATCCAAAGGCATACGAAAACTTCCACCTTCATGTGCATTGAATAGTTAGAGAAGTTTGATTCCTCTCAATTAGTTTTGAGTTGTGGTTTTGGTAATATTGAAGTCATGCAAGTAAGGTGTTGTGGACCTAGAAATACTTGTCTCGAAGTTAGTGATTCCCGTAGCATGCACGTATGGTGAACCGCTATGTGATGAAGTCTGAGCATGATTAGTCTTTTGATTGTCATCCTTTGTGTGGCGGTCGGGATCACGCGATGGTTTATACCTACCAACCCTTCTCCTAGGAGTATGCGTTGAATGCTTTGTTTCGATTACTAATAAAACTTTTGCAACAAGTATATGAGTTCTTCATGACTAATGTTGAGTCCATGGTTTAGACGCACTCTCACCTTCCACCATCACTATCTTCTTAGTGCCGTGCAACTTTCGCCGGTGCACAAACCCACCATTAGCCTCCCTCAAAATAGCCACCATACGTACCTACTATGGCTTTATCAAAGTTATTCCGAGATATATTGCCATGCAACTACCACCATGACATGTGCCACCACGTCTACATTGCAATTGCATGATCGTAATATAGCTAGCATGATGTTTCCATTAATGTCTATGCTATGCTAGATCATTGTCACGGTACACTACTGAAGGCATTCCATATAGAGTCATCGTTGCTCTAAGTTTTGAGTTGAAAGTGTGATGATCATCATTGATGGAGCATTGTCCCATGTGAGGAAATAAAATAGGCCAAAGATGCCCACCAAAAAAAAAGAGGCCAAAGAGCCCACCAAAAAAATAAAAAAAAATTATGAGAGAAAAAGAGAGAAGGGACAATGCTACCACTTTTCCACACTTGTGCATATTAAGCACCATGATCTTCATGATTGAGAGTCTCTCGTTTTGTCACCACCATATAGCTAGTGGGAATTTTTCATTATATAACTTGTCTTGTATATTCCAATGACATGCTACCTCAAAATTGCCTTAGGTCTTCGTAAGCAAGCAAGTTGGATGCACACCCACTAGTTTTCTTTAAGAGCTTTGACATACTCTTAGCTCTAGTGCATCATTTGTATGGAGATCCCTACTCATTCACATTGATATCTATTGATGAGCATCTCCACAGCTCATTGATATGCCTAGTTAATGTGATCATCTTCTCCTTTTTGTCTTGCAACCTCCACCACACTCCACACCACTTATAGTGCTAAAACCATGGCTCACGCTCATGTATTACGTGAGAGTTGAAAAGGTTTAAGAAAGTAAAGGTGTGAAACAATTACTTGGCCAATACCAGGGTTGTGCATGATTTAAATTCGTTGTGCAATGATGATAGAGCATAGCCAGACTATATGCTTTTGTAGGGATAACTTTCTTTTGGCCTTGTTATTTTGAAAGTTCATGATTACCTTGCTAGTTTGCTTGAATTATTATTGTTTCCACGTCAATAGCAAACTATTGTTTTGAATCTAATGGATCTGAACATTCACGTCACATAAGAGGAGTTACAAAGGACATCTATGCTAGGTAGCATGAAAGCATCAAAAATTCATTCTTTATCACTTCCCTACTCGAGGACGAGCACGAGTTAAGCTTGGGGATGCTTGATACGTCTCAAACGTATCTATAATTTTTGATGGTTTCATGCTGTTATCTTGTCATCTTTGGATGTTTTATGTACCTTTTATATCTTTTTTGGGACTAACTTATTAATTCAGTGCCAAGTGCGAGTTCCTGTTTTTTCTGTGTTTTTGGCTCTTTTCACATCTGATTTTGGAACGGAGTCCAAACGGAATAAAATCCGTGAAATAAATTTTCCCGAACGGAAGAAGATCAGGGGGCTTGAGGGCCAAGCCAGGAGGGCTACAGGGGGCCCACAAACCCCCTATCCGCCACCAGGGGGGTGGGGCGGCGGATGGCAGGCTTGTGGCCTCCCTGGCGCCCCCCTGATCTAGATCCTTCGCCTATATATTCCCTAAAATACAGAAAAAAATCAAGGGATCCACGAAAATACTTTTCCGCCGCCGCAAGCTTCCGTTTCCGCGTGATCTCATCTGGAGACCCTTCCCGGCGCCCTGCCGGAGGGGACTTTGGAGTTGGAGGGCTTCTACATCAACATCATCGCCCCTCCAATGACTCGTGAGTAGTTCACTTCAGACCTACGGGTCCGTAGTTAGTAGCTATATGGCTTCTTCTCTCTGTTGGATCTTCAATACAAAGTTCTCCATGATCTTCATGGAGATCTATCCAATCTAATCCTCTTTCGCGGTGTGTTTGTCGAGATCCGATGAATTGTGGATTTGTGACCAGATTATCTATGATATATATTTGAGTCTTTGCTGATTTCTTATCTGCATGATTTGATATCCTTGTAAGTCTCTCCGAGTCTTGGGTTTTGTTTGGCCAACTAGATCTATGACTCTTGCAATGGGAGAAGTGCTTGGTTTTGGGTTCTTACCGTGTGGTGACCTTTCCCAGTGACAGTAGGGGCAGCAAGGCACACATCGTGTAGTTTACATCAAGGGTAACATGGTGGGCTTTGTCGTAGATATGAGATTGTCCATCTACATCATGTCATCTTGCTTTAAATTACCCTATATATAATAAAAAAACTAACCTAATAAACTAACTAAAGTAATTAACTTTTTTAAAAAGAAAAACAAAAAAAACTCACCGGCAGGGGGCAGCGACGGCACGGGGGCGCGCGGCTGGGGGCTCGCCGCAGGGGGCGTCGGCGGCAGGGGGCGGCGGCGGCAGGGGGCAGGGGGTGGGTCGCCGTGGGGAGGGGGTCGCCGGGGGGGGGGGGGGTGGGCTCGCCGCGGGGAGGTGATCTCGCGGGCAGGGCGTCGCCGCCGTGGAGAGAGAGAGTGGTCGGGGTGAGAGAGAGAGAGAGACAGTGAGCGAGGTGGGGGGTAACGGCCGTTATAGGGAGGCCCCTTTGCCGTCCGCCCCCCGACGGCAAAGGGACGTAAGGCAGACGGCAAAGGGCCGTACGGCAGACGGCAAAGGCCCGCGGACGGCAAAGGCCCCCGGATTTCGGACACGGCAGGCATGGGGCCCACGCGTCCCCTTTGCCGTCTGCCCACGCGTCCCCTTTGCCGTCTGCTGGCAGACGGCAAAGGACCCACACATGGCAAATAGTATTTTTGCCATGTGTCAGTTCTTTGCCGTCTGTATTGTGTCAACTGATGGCAAAGAGGTTCTTTGCCGTCAGCCAGCAGACGGTAAAGAACTGGCTGACGACAAATTTCTGGATTCCAGTAGTGCTCGTGTTATGCACTCAACCTAAAATCCCATCTACTCAAGCATAGCAATATGAAATTTGTCGTCCCGGGCCAAGTATCGGGGTTCTTGTGTGCCTACCACATTATACTACAACCTATACTAAAATTTCCAAGTACCTAAGAAGCATGCAATTGGGCAAAGAAAGGTGAAACTACCATGCATCGAAAAACATAGGAGATAGTATGATCAAAATGACTTGCCTTGATGATAGTTGTCTTGATCGAGCGCTTCTAAGTAACAAGCTTCGCACTCCAGGTGATCTACCGATACAAACAAAATACACACCATAAGCACTACAATCAATCAACAAGTAAAAATAACATCACAAGTAATAAGTAGCTATGGCCTAAGTAAAAGAATTCACTACACGTCACTAAGGCAGAAACTTGTTTCTGTTAAAACCCCAAGTAAAAATAATTAAAAAAAATGAAACTTATACCACAGTAATATATAATCACTAGGAAGCAGTAGCAAAAAGAATCAAATCAAAATCATTTTTTAAACTCCTGGAATAAGCAAAACAAGGTTTAAACTAAATCTGATCTAATTCAAATTTTCAAATTTTAAACATATACAAATTATATCTTTTTAAAAACTACAGAACATTTGTGATCTACTGGAAAAAGAATCAACCTCATTGGATCTCTATATCAAAAGTTATGATCAGAACAAAATTGAAACTCTCTCTGTTTTCGAATTAAAATAGAAAAATAAAACAAACAGGGAATCCACGTGGCGGCTTCCGATTGGCTGATTGTTGTGCGTTGCATGGGCTAAACAGCGGAGGAGGGGGCGGTCGGCTCCGGGGCGTCGGGGAGGCAGCAGGGGAGGCGTCCGGGGCGACGGGGAGGCAGCAGGAGCTTCTGCTGGCTCGAGCAGGGCGGAGCTCCAGCGACGTCGAGGGGGCGACGTGGGGCTCGGGCAGGGCGGCGTGGGGGTGGAACGGGGCGAGGGCGGCTCGGGGGTTCGATTTTTATAGGGGCAGGGGGGTGGCCGAGGGGGAAAGGAATCGGGGCTGCCATGGAAGGATGCAAGCTCGGTCGGAAGGAAATCACGGGAGACAAAAAAAAGGAAGGAAGAAGAAGAGCGAAGGAAAGAAAGAAAAAAGAAAAAGAAAGAAAAGAAAGGGAAAAAAATAGGAAAGAAGGGGTGGCGCTGCGGTTTTTTGCCACAGATTCTGGCTCCCTAGCGATGGGGATCTCGCCCGAGAAATATCTCCCGTTTTTTTAACAGAAACTAAAACAAAATAAAAGGAAACAAATAAAATAATTAATATAGGGTATTATATACCGAAATGATCAGAAAAATATCCTCTACTCGATTAACATTTTTCCAAGGCAAAAATAAAAACTTAAAAAAAATGTTTTTTCAGAAAAAATCCCTTATGCTATATTTTCGTTTTGCAATTATTTTCACAATAAAACTTTGGCTTTCTCGGCTCAAAATATTTCAGAAATGCCTCACATTTTGGAGGGTCATTTTCGTCCGCTCTCTCTTGCTTGCAAGAGGTAATTTCCCGGCATTTCTCGTGTGAAGAAAAAAATAGAAATGCAAAAGCAAAAGTCGAAAGAATTCAAATGCAAACTTTATTTAAATCAATATGCATAGATGCTTAGCTACAATGTAAAACATTCCAAATTAGGAAATTTGGGATGTTACAGAATATCCAAGATAACAAAGTCTGTTAAGATAGTGACATTAGCAACCACAACAGGCACATCCTTGCAAATGCCGATAGGGAAAGTAGTTGATTTGTCGGCCATTTGAAGAGAGATTTCAGTGGGTGACAACTTATCTAGTTCAAGTCTACGATAAAGAGAAAGAGGCATAACACTAACACCGGCTCCAAGGTCGCATAAAGCAGTTCTAACGTAGTTACCTTCAATGGAGCAAGGTATAGTGGGCACACCGGGATCACCTAGTTTCTAAGGAGTTCCACCCTTGAAGGTATAGTTAGCAAGCATGGTGGAAATCTCAACCTCAGGTATCCTCCTCTTATTAGTCACAATATCTTTCATGTACTTAGCATACGGAGACATTTTGAGCATATCTGTCAAACGCATTTGCAGAGAGACAGGTCTGATGATTTCAACGAATCACTCAAAATCCTCATCATCCTTTTTCTTGGATGGTTTGGGAGGAAAGGGCCTGGGTTTCTGAACCCATGGTTCCCTTTCTTTACCATGCTTCCTAGCAGTGAAGTCATTCTTATCGTATCTCTTTTTCTTAGGCTGTGGGTTATCAAGATCAACAGGTTCAATCTCCACATCCTTATCATTGCTAGGTTGAGCATCTTCATGAACATCACTATTGATATTATCATTTGGCTCATGTTCATCACCAGATTGTGTTTCAGCATCAGAGACAGAGGCATCGGTTGGACTCTCAGGGTAGCAACAACAGGGTTGCTAGCGTGCAGGTTCCTATCATCTTTCTTCTTTTTTCTAGGATGACTAGGTGCATCAGTGCTAACTCCTTGAGAATCTTGTTCAATTCTCTTTGGATGACCCTCAGGATACAAAGGTTCCTGAGTCATTCTACCACCTCTAGTAACGACTCTGACGGAATTGTCATTCAACTCATTGAGCAAGTCATTCTGAGCTTTAAGTACTTGTTCTACTTGAGTAGTAACCATAGAGGCATGTTTACTCAGAAGCTTAAGATCATTGACATTTCTGTCCACACAAGCACTTAAATGACTAAGCATACGAGCATTATGTTCCAATTGTCTGCTAACATAATCATTGAAACTCTATTGTTTGGAAACAAAGTTATCAAATTCATCCAGGCATAAGCTAGCAGGTTTATCAAAAGGAATATCACTCTCATCAAACCTACGCAGAGAATTTACTTCTACTTCCTGTATTGGGTTATCGAGACCATGGATCTCTTCGATATGTGGTAGATTTTTGACATCTTCAGATTTAATGCCTTTCTCTCGCATAGATTTCTTGGCTTCTTGCATATCTTCAGAACTGAGGAATAGAATACCTCTTTTCTTCGGAGTTGGCTTAGGAGGTGGTTTGGGAATAGTCCAAGCATTCTCATTGCACAAGATGTTATTCAGTAGAATCTAAGCTTGTTCTACGGTTCGTTCCCTAAATACACAACCAACACAACTATCTAGGTGGTCTTTGGAAGCATCTGCAAGTCCATTATAGAAGATATGAAGTATTTCATTCTTCTCAAGAGGGTGATCAGGCAAAGCATTTAATAGCTGGACGAGCCTCCCCCAAGCGTGTGGGAGACTCTCTTCCTCAGCTTGAGCAAAGTTGTATGTTTCCTGCAAGGCAGCTTGCTTCTTATGGGCTGGGAAATATTTCTCAGAGAAGTAGTAGACCATATCCTGGGGGATACGCACACAACCAGGAGAAAGAGAAGTGAACCAAGTCTTAGCATCATCCTTTAGCGAGAAAGGAAACAGCTTGAGGATATAGTAGTGGCGGATCTTTTCCTCATTAGTGAATAGGGTGGCTATATCATGCAGTTTGGTAAGATGGGCTACAACTGTTTCAAACTCATAACCGTGAAAAGGATCAGATTCGACCAGAGTGATTAACTCAGGGTCGACAGAGAATTCATAATCCTTATCGGTCACAAAGATAGGCGAAGTAGCAAACTTCGGGTCATATTTCATCCTAGCGTTCAGAGATTTTTCTTTCCACTTGAGTAGTAATTTCTCAACATCATAGCTATCCTTACACGCAAGAAAGTCCTCAGCTATCTCTCCCTCCATAACATAGCGTTCAGGCATAACATGCAATTCAGGCATAGTAGCAGGTTCTACTTCAATAGTATCAGCAGTTTCAGAAGTATCATCACGTCTAGCAGCAACTCTAGCAATTTGTGCATCAAGGAATGCACCTAGTGGCAAAGCAGTATCAAGCATAGCATCATCAGGCAAAGCAGTATCAAGCATAGCATCATCAGGAAAAGCAGTAGTAGCATCATAAGGCAAAGCAGTATCAGGCATAGCATCATCAGGCAAAGTAGTATCAAGCATAGCATCATCATAAGCATCATGGGCAGCAGAAGTGGCATCATCAAGCACATGCCACATATCAAGATTTCTAGCAGGAGGTGGTGTCGCAAACTTACTCATAACTGAAGGTGAATCAAGTGCAGAGCTAGATGGCAGTTCCTTACCTGTCCTCGTAGTGGAAGGCAAGACTTTATTTCTTGGATCTCTCAGATTCTTCATAGTGACCAGCAGACGTAAATCCCAAGTGACTCAGAGAATATAGCTGTGCTTCCCCGGCAACGGCGCCAGAAAATAGTCTTGATAACCCACAAGTATAGGGGATCGCAACAGTTTTTGAGGGTAGAGTATTCAACCCAAATTAATTTATTCGACTCAAGGGGAAGCAAAAGAATATTCTCAAGTATTAGCAGTTGAGTTGTCAATTCAACCACACCTGAAAGATTAGTTTCTGCAAGCAAAGTATCAGTAGCAAAGTAGTATGATAGCAACGGTGCTAGAAAATGGTCAGTTGACGGCAGACTATTCCTAACTTTTTGTATCAATGGCGCCAGAAAAGTCTTGCAGCAGGTAACAGCAAAGTAACAAGTAACATCAGTAGTAACAGAAGTAGTGACAGCAGTAGCAAGGAACAACAGTAGTGACATCAGTAGCAAGTAACAGCAGTAGTGACAACAGTAGCAGCAAAGTAACATAGCAAGGACCAGTAGTAAAATACTCGTAGGCATTGGATCGGTGATGGATGATTATGCCAGATGTGATTCATCATGTAACAGCTATAACACGGAGAGATAAGTAACTAGCTCCCGTTCATCAATCTAATGTAGGCATGTATTCCGTATGTAGTCACACATCCTTAGGGAAAATAACTTGCATGCCATCTATTGTCCATACCTCCCGTGGCAGCGGGGTCCTAATGGAAACTACGGGATATTAAGGTTCTCCTTTTAATAAAGAACCGGACCAATGCATTAACACTTGGTGAATACATGAAATCCTCATACTATGGTCATCTCCGGGAGTGGTTTCGGCTATTTTCACTCCGGGGTTGTCGGGTCATAACACATAGTAGGTGACTACAACTTGCAAGATAGGATCGAAAACACACGTATATTGGCGACAACATAATAGGTTCAAATCTGAAATCATGGCACTCGGGCCCTAGTGACAAGCATTAAGCATGGCAAAGTAGTAGCAACATCAATCTCAGAACATAGTGGATACTAGGGATCAATCCCCGTCAAAACTGACTCGATTACATGATAGATCCCATCCAACTCATCACCGTCCATCAAGCCTATGATGATATTACTCACGAACAGTGAAGAGCGTCATGGAATTGGCGATGGAGGAAGATTGATGATGACGATGGCGATGATTTCTCCTCTCTGGAGCCCAGAACGGACTCCAGATCTTCCCTCGAGATGAAGAACAGGAGGTGGCGATGCCTCCGTATTGTAAAACGCGATAAATCCTTCTCTCTGATTTTTTTTCGGGCGAAATGGAGTATATAGAGCTGAGTTTGGAGGCGGTGGAGCTTTGTGGGCCCCACAAGCCCTCACGGCGCGACCAGGGGGGGTGGCCGCGCCCCCTGGGCTTGTGGCCAACTGGCTCACCTCCTCTGGTGGATCTTTGCGCACGTATTTTTCATTAATTCCAGAAAAATTCTCCGTAAATTTTCAGGTCATTCCGAGAACTTTTATTTCTGCACAAAAACAACACCATGGCAATTCTGCTGAAAACAGAGTTAGTCCGGGCTAGTTCCATTCAAATCATGCAAATTAGAGTCCAAAACAAGGGCAAAAGAGTTCGGAAAAGTAGATACGACGGAGACGTATCATGTACTTGAACATGAACATGGACAGATCCTACACAAGTGTCACTCCGAGGCTTACGGAGGACACCATGCGAGAGATAGAACTGCACACAAGGTATTGCAATCAGGTTTCTATTTACCCACTCTCTTCAAGGATGCCCGTAAGTTTGTCTTGTCTTGTGACGAATGTCAAAGAATAGGTAATATCAGTAAACATCAGGAAATGCCTATGAATTATTCATTTGTCATTGAACCATTTGATGTTTGGGGTTTTGATTATACGGGACCTTTTCCAAAGTCCAACGGCTATACTCATATCCTAGTTGTTGTTGATTACGTTACTAAGTGGGTAGAAGCTATCCCAACTAGTAGTGTTGATCACATCACATCTATTAGGATGCTTAAAGAAGTTATTTTCCCTAGGTTTGGAGTCCCTAGATATCTGATGACTAATGGTGGTCCACATTTCATTCATGGTGCTTTCCGTAAAACGCATGCTAAGTATGATGTCAACCATAGAGTTGCATCTCCCTATCATCCTAAGTCCAGTGGTCAAGTAGAGCTAAGTAATAGAGAGATTAAACTAATTCTGCAAAAGACTGTCAATAGGTCTAGAAAGAATTGGTCTAAGAAGCTTGATGATGCACTATGGGCTTATAGAACTGCTTATAAGAATCCAATGGGCATGTCTCCGTACAAAATGGTTTACGGTAAAACATGTCATTTACCTCTTGAGCTAGAGCATAAGGCTTCTTGGCAATCAAAGAGCTCAACTTTGATTTCAAACTTGCTGGTGAGAAGAGGTTATTTGATATTAGCTCACTTGATGAATGGAGAACTCAGGCATATGAAAATGCCAAGTTGTTCAAAGAGAAAGTTAAGAGGTGGCATGATAAAAGGATACAAAAACGCGAGTTCAATGTAGGTGATTATGTCTTGCTATACGATTCTTGTTTAAGATTTTTTGCAGGCAAGCTTCTCTCTAAATGGGAAGGTCCTTACATTGTTGAGGAAGTATATCGTTCCAGTGCCATCAAGATCAACAACACGGAAGGTAATTTTCCGTGAGTGGTAAATGGGCAAAGAATCAAGCATTATATCTCAGGTACTCCCATAAATGTTGAAAGCAATGTTATTAATACCATAACTCCGGAGGAGTACATAAGGGATATTTATCAGCCTATTTTAGACTCCGAAAACGAAGAGATATGTGATTCGGTAAGCAAACCGACTTTGAAACTTTCCCAGTAGGAAATTTTCTCCGTTTTGGATTTTTTAGAAAAATAATTATTTTTAAAGTAGTCCGGAAAGCGCACGAGGAGGCGACAAGTGGGCTAGGCGCTGCCTACCCGCCTGGCCGCACCTAGGGGGCTTGTGGGCACCTCGTGTGCCTCCCGGACTCCGTTTTATTGTGAAATACTCCTTCTGGTTGGGAAAAATCATTATATATTCTCCCGAAAGGTTTGACCCTCATATCGCGCAAATATCCTCTGTTTTCATGTCGAGCTGTTGTGCAGACAGATCTAGATCGCTATGGCGTCCCTAAAAGCTTCAAAGGACAAGTTCTTTGAGAAGGTCATCAATCCCTACCTCGCGGGAGTGCTAAAACACCGTCAATCTATCGAGATGCGTCAGGGGGTGCTGGACATCCGTGATGTTGATGGGCCCAAGAAGACCGGAAGCATGGAGGCGAGGCTCGAAGCAATGGAGAGGCAAGTCTTCAAGTGCCAAGGGAAGTAGGAACACGGACTCAACGCCAACCACATGATGATCACGGAGTTCACCACCAAGCACAAGGTTGATGCCAATGACATCGGGAAGCACCTCTCGAGGCTCTATGAGAGAATTGATCACCTCCAAGCCCATATCTATGACCTGCACAACCAAAACTATGAGTATGAGTATAGATTTAAATCAATACGGTTGGCTGCAGATTTGAGGATTCCGGAGACTCGATCATCTTTCCATGATGGAGCACCTATGCCTTGGAAGACGGAGGATCAAACCTAGGTTGGAACAACTCCACCACCATCACCTTCGAAGGAAGACAACTAAGAACGGGTATGGGCAATCTCCTTGGCTTGTGCCAATCTTGGGAGAGTTGTCCCGGTGTCGTATCACCATCACATCTTTTGCCTTTACCTTTTTCTTAGTTCGATCCTTTTTGGTTTTATCTTTCTCTAGTAGAATAAAGTTCTTAGTGTTCTAGGCTTGAGTTTTACTTTGTGTCACCCCCAATGTATTCGAGCTCGTGAGTCATATAATAAAGAGAGTTTTAGTTAAAGGCCTTGGTTCATGCCATGATCTAAAGAAAGAATGATGAAAGAACAAAAGCATGAAAGATCATGTAATGATCTTATGGGAAGTGATGGCTTCACATATAAAAATAATGTTGATTGAAACTTGTTAAGGGTGGACAAACGTAGATCTTGGTCATTATTTCAATTAATAGGAAGTGATAAAGAAGGATAGGTTCACATATAAATATATCATCTTGGGCACCATCTATGATTGTGAACACTCATTAAACTATTACATGATTAGAAGTAGATGTTGGACAAGGAAGACAACATAATGAATTATGTTTGCTTGGTTCCAAACAATGTTATATGACTAGAGATCCCTTAGCATGTGATGATTGCTTCCACCTCATATTAGCCAAAACTTCCACACTAAGTAGAGATACTACTTGTGCATCCTTAAACCTTCAACCCAGTTTTGCCATGAGAGTCCACCATCCCTACCTATGGATTGAATAAGATCCCTCAAGTAAGTTGTCATCGGTGCAAGCAATAAAAAATTGCTCCCTAATTATGTATGATCTATTAGTGTGTGGAAAATAAGCTTTATACGAACCTGTGATGAGGAAGACATAAAAGCGACAAACTGCATAATAAAGTTCTTTATCACAAGAGGCAATATAAAGTGACGCTCCTTCACGCTAAGAGGTCACACATCCAAACCTCAAAAGCGCATGACAATCTTTGCTTCCCTCTGCGAAGGGCCTATCTTGTACCTTTACTTTTTGTCCTTAAAAGTGTCATGGTGATCGACACCAATTCCTTATTTTGCCATTATCTTGGCTAACATCATGTGATAGGGAAAGATCTATATTCATATGTCAACTTGGAAGTAAGTATTGATGAATTATTATTGTTGACATTAGCCTTGATGTAAGTAGTTGGGAGGCGAAACTATAAGCCCCTATCTTTCTCTGTGTCCAACCGAACTTTGATCTCATGAGTACCATGTGCGTTTTAGCAATTGTAGAAGACGAAAGGATGATTGAGTATGTGGATTTTCTTTACAAGCTCTTATTTGACTCTTTCCGATGTTATGGTAAATTGCAATTGCTTCAATGATTAAAGGCTATTGGTTGTTAATTCTCAATAAGGTTCTTGATCCATACTTTACTTTGTGAAGGAATTATCACTTTAGCATAAGAGATTATATGATGATATTGCTGTTCTAATTATGATCATGATGCCTGCATGTCCGTATCTTGTTTTGTCGACACCTCTATCTCTAAACATGTGGGCATATTTATTGATCTCGGCTTTCGCTTGAGGACAAGCGAGGTCTAAGCTTGGGGGAGTTGATACGTCCATTTTGCATCATGCTTTTATGTTGATATTTATCGATTTATGGGTTGTTATTACACTTCACAGTACAATACTTATGCCTTTTCTCTCTTATTTTACAAGGTCTACATGAAGAGGGAGAATGCCGGCAGCTGGAATTCTGGCCTGAAAAAGGAGCAAGTTTGAGATACCTATTCTGCGCAACTCCAAAAGCCGTGAAAATCAACGAGGAATTATTTTGGAATTTATAAAAATTACTGGGCGAAAGAAGTACCATAGGGGATCCACCAAGAGGCCACAAGCGTGCTGTTGGGGGCTTGTGCGCTTGTGGGCTTGATAAAAAATACCTACCCCATTGGCCGCGCCTAGGGGGCTTGTGGGCTCCCTATTGGCCCTCTGGCTCCCATCTTTTGCTATAAGGAGGGTTTCGTTCCAGAAAAATCAAAAGGAGGATTTTGGGAGGATTCCCCGCCGCCACGAGGCGGAACTTGAGCAAAACCAATCTAGAGCTCCGGCAGGGTCGTCCTGCCCGGGAAACTTCCCTCCCGGAGGGCGAAATCATCGCCATCATCATCACCAACACTCCTCTCATCGGAGGGGACTCATCTCCATAAACATCTTCATCAGAACCATCTCATCTCCAAGCCCTAGTTCATCTCTTGTAACCAATCTCCGTCTCGTGGCCCCGATTGGTACTTGTAAGGTTGCTAGTAGTGTTAATTACTCTTTGTAGTTGATGCTAGTTGGATTACTCGGTGGAAGATTATATGTTCAGATAGTTGATGCTACTCAATATCTCTCTGGTCATGAAAATAATTATGCTTTGTGAGTAGTCACTTTTGTTCCTGAGGACATGGGATAAGTCTTGCTATAAGTAGTCATGTGAATTTGGTATTCGTTCGATATTTTGATGCGTTGTATGTTGTTTTTCCTCTAGTGGTGTTATGTGAACGTCGACTACATAACACTTCACCATTATTGGGGCCTAGAGGAAGGCATTGGGAAGTAGTAAGTAGATGATGGGTTGCTAGTGTGACCGAATCTTAAACCCAAGTTTATGCATTGCTTCGTAAGGGGCTGATTTGGATCCACTAGTTTAATGCTATGGTTAGACTTTGTCTTAATTCTTCTTTCGTAGTTGCGTATGCTTGCGAGAGGGGTTAAGCATAAGTGGGATGTTTGTCCAAGTAAGGGCAGCACCCAAGCACCGGTCCACCCACATATCAAACTATCAAAGTAGCGAACGCGAATCATATGAACATGATGAAAACTAGCTTGACAGAAATTCCCATGTGTCCTCGGGAGCGCTTTACCTCCTATAAGAGTTTGTCCACGCTTGTCCCTTGCTACAAAAGGGATTGGGCCACTTTGCTGCACCATTGTTACTATTGTTACTTGCTACTTGCTGCGAATCATCTTATCACCCAGCTATCTGTTACCGATAATTTCAGTGCTTGCAGAGAATACCTTGCTGAAAACCACTTGTCAGATCCTTGTGCTCCTCATTGGGTTCGACACTCTTACTTATCGAAAGGACTACGATAGATCCCCTAAACTTGTGGGTCATCACCCTCCAACGCGCCGAATCCGCCCCGCCGCCGGCCACCTCGACGCCGACACCGCTTCGAGCCACCACAGCCACCGGCCTCCTCGTCATCTTCTCCACCGGAGTCTCCGTCCTCCTCCTCAACGGCTCCATCGAGCCTCGCCGACCCCGCCCCCTACAACGTGGGTGAGAACAGCCCTCTCCTCCTCTCTCCCCTCCGGTTCCGTTGCGGCGTTCACCGCTTCGTCCCGGTGCCGTTGACCTCTCCTGTGAGAGGAGGATGTGGAGTTTTGTCTATTGTCTCTTTCTTGAGCAGAGAGATAACACACATCAAAGAAATAGATGTTAGGAAGGAAAATAAAAGAAAGGGATAATGTATGTATCATGTATGTATGTATGTACGTATGTATGTATCATGTATGTATGCGAGTATGTATTGTGTATGCATGCATGTATGTATAAGAAAGAAAATACATTATGTATATGTAGGGATATGTGTATGTGTGTGTTGTGCTATGGTGTGGCTAATGCCACTTACCGGTGGGGCCAACCCCCAACTCCCACTGATTGGGAGGCCCCACAAAACACGTGTCAAAATAATAATAAAATATAAGTAAAAATAAGTATAAAAATAAATATGTGTTTTATTAATAAAATAAATAAATAAATAGATATATTATTTAATTAATTAGTTAGTTAATTAAATAGATAAATTAGTAATATGTTTATATAGATAAATAATTATCCTATGAGAGTATGACATGTGGGTCCCCCATTTAATTAATCTCATTAATTAATACTTAACCCTAATTAATAAGTGTGTCTATGACACATGGGACCCACTAGTCAGTTGACTAGTCAACTGCGCTGATGTCATAATAGCATTTAATAATTAATTAAATCTGTTTTTAATTCCTAAATATTAATAAAACTTTAAAAATTAATATAAAATAAATCGTAAGTCAGATCAAAATATTTTCAACATGAAAGTTGATTAGCAGAACGAGACGAACCCGGATACGCCATCCGTTCGTTTGTCACACGTCCGTCAGATAGCAGACGTGGAACTTTTTCATCGTTTTCAGTCTGACCGGTAGTAGCCAAAGACCCATGAAATATCATATGATATTTTCCCGACCCGTCTATGACAGATGTTTCTGCGTTAGCTCATGCCTAGCGTGCATATTGCCATGTCATGCTTAGTGTTGCACGTGTTGCTATTATTTATTGTTTCTCCCCCTCTTCTTCTGGTAGACCCTGAGACTGACGCTGCTGCCGGGTACATCTACGACCCTGCCTTTTGTCGCAGAGCAACAATGCAAGCAAAACCCCTTGATCATCCCTATATCGCCTATTATTTTTTCCTCCTGCTTGCATTAGAATTTTTCTACTGTTGTAGTTAGCTCCTATATCTGATGCATAGCCTAATTTTGAAGAACTGCTACTTTCAGTACCACACTTTAAACTGTTTAGTATAGGTGGAGCAGTCATCCCCTTTGACCCCTTAATTCAGTTGCCCCGTTTGTTTTCAAGTCTCGATCCCTGATCGAGGAGCTAGACCCGGCACAACACTTACACCCCCTTAGTTGTGCGACGCTACAGAGATACTATCGGGTACCAAGAGTGACACCTCGCGAAGTACTCCTGATGATATCTCTGTAGTACAGCTAGTCAGTCGTGGTTATCGAGGGTGATTCCTCTTTCACCATTCCCGACGATGCCTCTGTCGTGCAACTCCTCAAGTGTGGGACCCTCGAGGGTGATTCCTATAGGTCCACCTTGACGGATACATCATTCGTAATCCAACGAGCGTGATACCTCGGATTCCCCCGATGTTACAACCACACAGTTACTTGACCACGTTACTGGGATCTTTGATGGTTAGATGTTAGGCGGGTGGATTCCCGCATGTTTGTGTCGGTGACATAATTAAAATGATAATGGATTTGGGTATTTGATGTGGGTTGGTCGAAGACCTTTTCGCACTAACCGGCTACACGGGAAGAATTATGGGTACTCGACGTCGCGGTATCAGCTGAAGCTCTTGAGACGTCAGCGATGTAGCGGCGCGCGCCTGAGTGGTCCCGAGATGCATCGCTCTTGTATTAAGGGGTTCTAGGACTGACATCGGCTGCCCTCGCAACATGCAGGAGGGCGGAGGGCAAGTGGGCCCATGAACCCTTTGTGCTTAGGAGTTAGACCGGTGGGTTGGCCTCTCTGCTAAGCTTAGGTGGGGTTGCGGCGTGTTGATATTCCGAGGCCGGGCATGACCCAGAAAAGTGTGTCCGGCCAGAGTGTTATCGAGCGTGATGGAAAACTTGGTGCACCCGTGCAGGGATGAAAATTAACTATTCGAATAGACGTGTCCATGGTTACAGGACGACTTGGAGTTGTGCCCTGATCTTATACAACTACAATTGTTACTTAACTGGAATTAGTTGCCCCGAGATTGCTTCCTCGCATGGAGTCGAGGGAGGATCTCTGGGCGTGACCTCTTATTAATATTTCTGCAACGATATGACTATTATTTGTGTTACCCTGTTCTACTCTCGGCTATTGTTGCAAGACCCCGTGAAGATGCTAGTCTCCGATAGGACTAGGCCTTCTCTCTCTATTCTTGCATTGCTGTAGTCAGTCCACATAAACCCCTCCTTTGATACTGATGCATACTTAGCATAGTTCTAATATAAGTCTTGCGAGTACTTTGGATGAGTACTCACCGTTGCTTTGCTCCCCCTTTGTCCCCTTGATCCGTTACTGCGACCAGATGATGGAGCCCAGGAGATGGAGTTTCCTGCCGACGTCTGCCACCCCGTTGGTGACTTCTTCCTGGAGACCGCTGAAGTCCACGAGTAGTTAGGAGTTTCTAGACAGGAGGCCTCGCCTCGTTCTTGTTGGAAATATGGTCTAGAGACAATAATAAATTAGTTATTATTATATTTCCTTGTTCATAATAATCGTTTATTATCAAAGATGGTCAAATACATGTGTGGATACATAGACAACACACTGTCCCTAGTGAGCCTCTAGTTGACTAGTTCATTTATCAAAGATGGTCAAGGTATCCTGGCCATAGGCAAGTGTTGTCACTTGATAACGGGATCATATCATTAGGAGAATCATGTGATGTACAAGACCCAAATTATATACGTAGCATATTGATTGTGTCATTTTATTGCTATTGTTTTCTGCGTGTCAAGTATTTGTTCCTATGACCATGAGATCATATAACTCACTGGCACCAGAGGGATACCTTGTGTGCATCAAACGTCACAACGTAACTGGGTGACTAAAAAGGTGTTCTACAGGTATCTCTAAAGGTGTCCGTTGAGTTAGTATGGATCAAGACTAGGATTTGTCACTCCGTGTGACGAAGAGGTATCTCGGGGCGCACTCGGTAATACAACATCACACACAAGCCTTGCAAGAAATGTGACTAAGTGTAAGTCACGGGATCTTGTATTACAGAATGAGTAAAGAGACTTGCCGGTAACGAGATTGAAATAGGTATGCGGATACCGACGATCAAATCTCGGGCAAGTAACATACCGAAGGACAAAGGGAATGACATACGGGATTATATGAATCCTTGACACTGAGGTTTAACCGATACGATCTTCGGAGAATATATAGGATCCAATATGGGAATCCAGGTCCCGCTATTTTATATTGACCGAGGAGTACCTCGGGGCATGTGTACATAGTTCTCGAACCCGCAGGGTCTGCACACTTAAGGTTCAATGATGTTTTAGTATAGTTGAGTTATATGTGTGGTTACTGAATGTTGTTCGGAGTCCCGACTGAGATCACGGACGTCATGAGGGTTTCCAGAATGGTCCGAAAACGAAGATTGATATATAGGATGGTTTTATTTGGTTGCCGGAAGGTTCTCGGGCATTACCGGCATTGTACCGGGAGTGATGAATGGGTTTTGGAAGTTCACCGGGAGGGGGGCAACCCACCCGGAGGAAGCCCAATGGCCTTAGGGTGGCGCACCAGCCCTTAGTGGGATGGTGGGACAGCCCAAGAGGGCCTTGGCGCCAAGAAAGAAAAACCAAAGAGAAAAAAAGGGCAGGTGGGGAGGAAAAGAAGGACTCCACTTTCCAATCCTAATTGGAGTAGGATTCCTCCTCTCCTCCTGGCCGGCGCCCCTTGGGGACTTGGTCCTCAAGGAAAGCCTCGTCCCCCTCCCTCCTATATATAGTGGTGATATAGGGCTGATTTGAGACAACTTTTTGCCACATGCAACTCAGATCTAGACACCATAGTTCTTTCTCTAGATCGTATTTCTGCGGAGCTCGGGCGGAGCCCTGCAGGATTAGATCGTCACCACCACCGGAGCGCTGTCACGCTGCCGGAGGACTCATCTACTTCTCCATTTTTCTTGCTGGATCAAGAAGGCCGAGATCATCGTCGAGCTGTACGTGTGCTGAACGCGGAGGTGCCGTCCGCTCGGCACTAGATCGGAACGGATCGCGAGATGGTTCGTTGAACGGATGGTTCGTGGGACGGTTCGAGGGACGTGAAGACATTCCACTACATCAACCGCGTTTCTTAACGCTTCCTGCTGTGCAATCTACAAGGGTACATAGATCCAAATCTCCTCTCGTAGATGGACATCACCATGATAGGTCTTCGTGTGCGTTGGAATTTTTTTGTTTCCCATGCAACGTTCCCCAACAGTGGCATCATGAGCTAGGTTCATGCGTAGATGTTATCTCGAGTAGAACACAAAGGATTTTGTGGACGGTGATGTTCAATTTGCTGCCCTCCTTAGTATTTTCTCAATTCGACGGTATTGTTGGATTGAAGCGGCCCGGGCCGACATTATTTGTACGCTTACTAAAGACTGGTTTCATGAATTGACATGCAACCTCGTTGCATAAAGATGACTGGCGAGTGTCGGTTTCTTCAACTTTAGTTGAATTGGTTTTGACCGAGGCGGTCCTTGGAGAGGTTAAATAGAAATTTGCACATGTCCGTTGTGGTTTTTCGTAAGTAAGATGCGATCATACTAGATACCCATAGCAGCCACGTAAAACATGCAACAACAAATTAGAGGACGTATAACTTGTTTTTGCAGGGTATGCTTGTGATATGATATGGCCAATGACGTGATGTGATATATGGGATGTATGAGATGATCATTTTGTAATAGTTAATATCGACTTGCACATCGATGCTACGACACCCGGCAGGAGCCATAGGGTTGTCTTTAAAGTAATGTTTGTGTTCGCAGATGCATTTACTATATTGCTAGGACGTAGCTTTAGTTGTAATAGCATAAGTAGCACGACAACCTCGATGGCGACACGTTGATGGAGATCATGATGATGGAGATCATGGTGTGGCGCCGGTGACAAGAAGATCGTGCCGGTGCTTTGGTAATGGAGATCAAGAAGCACAAGATGATGGCCATATCATGTCAGTTATGAATTGCATGTGATGTTAATCGTTTTATGCACCTTATTTTGCTTAGAACGACGGTAGCATTATGAGGTGATCTCTCACTAAAATTTCAAGACGAAATTGTGTTCTCCCCGACTGTGCACCGTTGCGACAGTTTGTCATTTCGAGACACCACGTGATGATCGGGTGTGATAGACTCAATGTTCACATACAACGGGTGCAAAACAGTTGCACACGCGGAACACTCGGGTAAGTTTGACGAGCCTAGCATGTGCAGACATGACATCGGAACACATGAGATCAAAAGGTCGAGCATGAATCGTATAGTCTATATGATTAGGATAGAGATGCTTACCACAGAAACTATTCTCAACTCACGTGATGATCGGACTTGAGTTAGTGGATTTGGATCATGTACCACTCAAATGACTAGAGAGATGTGCTTATTGAGTGGGAGTTCTTAAGTAATATGATTAATTGAACTAATTATCATGAACATAGTCTAATGGTCTTTGAGAATTATGATGTAGCTTGCGCTATAGCTCTACTGTTTTTATATGTTCCTAGAGAAAATTTAGTTGAAAGTTGATAGTAGCAACTTTGCGGACTGAGTCCGTAACACTGAGATTGTCCTCGTTGCTACGCAGAAGGCTTATGTCCTTAATGCACCACTCGGTGTGCTACACCTCGAGCATCGTCTGTGGATGTTGTGAACATCTGACATACACGTTTTTGATGACTACGTGATAGTTCAGTGAGTAATACTTAATGGCTTAGAAGCAAGGCGCCGAAGATGTTTTGAAACATCGGGGGACATAAGAGATGTTTTAGGAGATGAAATTGAAATTTCATGCTCGTGCCCTTGTTAAGAGGTATGAGACCTCCGACAAGATTCTTTGTCTACAAAGTAGAGGAGAAAAACTCAAAACGTTGAGCATGTTCTCAAACTGTCTGAGTACAACAATCACTTGAATCAAGTGGGAGTTAATCTTCCAGATGACGTAGTGATGGTTCTCCAAAATCACTATCACCAAGCTGCTAGAGCTTCGTGATGAACTATAAACATATCAAGGATAGATATGATGATCCTTCAGCGATTCGCAATGTTTGACATTGCGAAAGTAGAAATCAAGAAGGAGCATCAATTGTTGATGGTTAGTAAAACCACTAGTTTCAAGAAGGGCAAGGGCTAGAAGGGATACTTCACGAAACAGCAAACCAGTTGCTGCTCTAATAAATAAACCTAAGATTGAACCCAAACCTGAGACTAAGTGCTTCTGTTATGAGGGGAACGGTCACTGAGGCGGAGCAACCCTAGATACTTGGTAGATAAGAAGGCTAGCAAAGTCAACAGAAGTACATTTGATATACATGATATTGATGTGTACTTTACTAGTACTCCTAGTAGCACGTGGGTATTGGATACCAGTTCGGTTACTAAGTGATTAGTAACTCGAAATGAAAGCTACGGTATAAACGGAGACTAGCTAAAGGCGAGGTGACGATATGTGTTGGAAGTGTTTCCAAGGTTGATATGATCAAGCATCGCACGCTCCCTCTATCATCTGGATTGGTGGTAAAACCTAAATAATTGTTATTTGCTGTTTGCGTTGAGCTTGAACATGATTGGATCGTGTTTATTGCAATACGATTATTCATTTAAAGAGAATAATAGTTATTCTATTTGCTTGAATAATTACCTTCAATGGTTTATTGAATCTCGATCGTAGTGTTACACATGTTCATAATATTGGTGCCAAAAAGATACAAAGTAATAATGATAGTACCACTTAGTTTTGGCACTGCCACTTGAGTCATGTTGGTGTAAAATGCATGAAGAAGCTCCATGCTGATGGATCTTTGTGCTTACTCATTTTTGAAACGTTTGAGACATGCAAACCATACCCGTTGGTATAAGTGCATGAAGAAGCTCCATAGAGATGGATCATTTGGACTCATTTGATTTTGAATCACTTGAGACATGCAAATCATGCCACATGAAACAAGAGAGTAACTTGTTGGGAGTAATACATTTTTTATGTGTGCAGTCCAATGAGTGATGAGGCACGCAGTGGATATCGTTATGTTCTTACTTCACTGAAGATTTGAGTAGATACAGGAGTATTTACTTGATGAGTCACAAGTCTGAAATATTGAAAAGTTCAAAGCTATTTCAGAGTGAAGATCGTCGTCGTGACAAGAGGATAAACTGTCTACGATATGATCATAAAGATGAATATCTGAGTTACAAGTTTTGGTACACACTTAAGAGAATGTGGAAATCGTTTCGCAGTTCATGCCACATGGAACACCATAGTGTGATGATGTGTCTAAACGTCATAGCCGCGCCTTATTGGATATAGCGCATACTATGATGTCTCTTATCGTATTACCGCTATCGTTTATGGGTTATGCATTACAGACAACCGCATTCACTTTAAATAGGGCACCACGTATTTCCGTTGAGATGACACAGTATAGACTATGGTTTGGAGAAACCTAAGCTATCGTTTCTTGAAAGTTTGGGGCTGCGATGCTTATGTGAAAAAGTTTCAGTCTGATAAGCTCGAACCTAAAGCGGATAAATGCATCTTCATAGGATATCCAAAACAGTTGGATACATCTCCTATCTCAAATCCGGGAGAAAAGTGTTTGTTTCTAGAAACGGGTCCTTTCTCGAGGAAAGGTTTCTCTCGAAAGATTTGAGTGGGAGGGTGGTGGAACTTGATGAGGTTAGTGAACCGTCACTTCAACCAGTGTGTAACAGGGCGCAGGAAGATGTTCCTGTGGCGCCTACACCAATTGAAGTGGAAGCTGATGATGGTGTTCATTGATCTTCGGATCAAGTTACTACAAACCTCGTAGGTCGACAAGGTCGCGTACTACTACAGAGAGGTATGGTAACCCTGTCTTGGCAGTCATGTTGTTGAACAACAATGAACCTAAGCTATGGAGAAGCGATGGTGGTCCCGGATTCCGACAAATGGCTGGAGGCCATGAAATTCGAGAGAGGATCCATGTATGAAAACAAAGTGTAGACTTTGGAAGAACTACTTGATGGTAATAAGACTATTATGTGAAGATGGATCTTTAGAAGGAAGACAGACGATGATGGTGACTGTTCACCATTAAGAAAAGCTCAACTTGTCGCAAAGATGTTTCCGACAAGATCAAAGAGTTGACTATGATGAGACATTCTCACTCGTAGCGATGCTAAAAGTCTGTTGGAATTATGTTAGTAGTTGCTGCATTATTTATGAAATATTGCACAAAGGATGTCAAAACATTGTTTCCTCGACGGTTTCCTTGAGGAAAGGTTGTGTGTGATACAACAACAAGGTTTTGTCGATCCTAAATATGTTAACCAGTATGCAAGCTCCAGTGATCCTTTCATGGACTGTTGCAAGCATCTCGGAGTTGGAATATACGCTTTGATGAAATGATCAAAGCTTTTGGGTTTGTACAAGGTTTATGAAAAACTTGTATTTCTAGAGAAGTGAGTGGGAGCATTATAGTATTTCTGATAAAGTATATGTGGTTGACATATTGTTGATCGGAAGTAATGTAGAATTTCTGTAAAGCATAAAGGTTGTTTGAAAGGGGTTTTTCAAAGGAAGACCTGGATAGAGCAGCTTGAACATTGAGCATCAAGATCTATGGAGATAGATCAAAATGTTAAACAGAACTTTCAAATGAAATGCATGCCTTGACGAGTTTTTGAAGGAGTTCAAAATAGATCAGCAGAGAAAGAGTTCTTGGTTGTGTAGTAAGGTGTGAATATGAGTAAGATTCAAAAGCCCGACCACGGCAGAAGAAAGAGAAATGACGAAGGTCGTCCCCTATGCCTTAGCTGTAGACTCTACAGTATGCCATGCTATGTACCGCACCTGATGTGTGCCTTGCCACAAGTTTGTTAAGAGGTACAGAGAGTGATCCAGGATTGAATCACTAAACAACGGTCAAAGTTATCCTTAGTAAATAATGGACTAAGTAATTTTTCTTGATTATGGAGGCGGTTAAAGAGTTCGTCGTAAAGGGTTACGTTGATGCAAGCTTTGACACTAATCCGAATAACTATGAGTAGTAAATCGGATTCGTATAGTAGAGTAGATATTTGGAGTATTTCCGAATAACACGTAGTAGCAGCATCTATAAGATGACATAAAGATTTGTAAATCGCACACAGATCTGAAAGATTCAGAACCGTTGACTAAAACCTCTCTCACGAGCAAGACATGATCAGATCCCAGAACTATATGGGTGCTGGATTTGTTAAAATCACATGGTGATGTGAACTAGATTATTGACTCTAGTACAAGTGGGATACTATTGGAAATATGCCCTGGAGGCAATAATAAATTAGCTATTATTATATTTCCTTGTTCATAATAATCGTTTATTATCCATGCTAGAATTGTATTGATTGGAAACTCAAATACATGTGTGGATACATAGACAACACACTTTCCCTAGTGAGCCTCTAGTTGACTTGTTCGTTGATCAAAGATGGTCAAGGTTTCCTGGCCATAGGCAAGTGTTATCACTTGATAACATGATCACATCATTATGAGAATCATGTAATGTACAAGACCCAAATTATATATGTAGCATATTGATCATGTCATTTTATTGCTATTGTTTTCTACGTGTCAAGTGTTTGTTCCTATGACCATGAGATCATATAACTCACTAGCACCGGAGGAATACCTTGTGTGCATCAAACATCACAACGTAACTGGGTGACTATAAAGGTGTTCTACAGGTATCTCTGAAGGTGTCCGTTGAGTTAGTATGGATCAAGACTGGGATTTGTCACTCCGTGTGACGGAGAGGTATCTCGGGGCCCACTCGGTAATACAACATCACACACAAGCCTTGCAAGTGCTGTGACTAAGTGTAAGTCACGGGATCTTGTATTACAGAACGAGTAAAGAGACTTGCCGGTAACAAGATTGAAATAGGTGTGCGGATACCGACGATCAAATCTCGGGCAAGTAACATACCGAAGGACAAAGGGAATGACATACGGGATTATATGAATCCTTGACACTGAGATTCAACCGATAAGATCTTTTCGGAGAATATGTAGGATCCAATATGGGCATCCAGGTCCCGCTATTGGATATTGACCGAGGAGTACCTCGGGGCATGTCTACACAGTTCTCGAACCCGCAGGGCCTGCACACTTAAGGTTCAATGATGTTTTAGTATAGTTGAGTTATATGTGTGGTTACCGAATGTTGTTCGGAGTCCCGGATGAGATCGCAGATGTCACGAGGGTTTACGGAATGTTCCGGAAAGAAAGATTGATATGTAGTATGGTTTCATTTGTTTACCGGATGGTTTTCGGGCATTACCGGCATTGTACCGGGAGTGACGAATGGGTTCCGGAAGTTCACCGGGAGGGAGGCAACCCACCCGGAGAAAGCCAATGGCCTTAGGGTGGCGCACCAGCCCTTAGTGGGATGGTGGGACAGCCCAAGAGGGCCTTGGCGTCAAGAAAGGAAAACCAAAGAGAAAAAAGGGGAGGTGGGAAGGAAGAGAAGGACTCCACTTTCCAATCCTAATTGGAGTAGGATTCCTCCTCTCCTCCTGGCCGGCGCCCCCATGGGGACTTCGGCCTCAAGGCAAGCCTCCTCCCCCTCCCTCCTATATGTAGTGGTGATTTAGGTCTCATTTGAGACAAATTTTTGCCACGTGCAACTCAGATCTAGACACCATAGTTCTTCCTCTAGATCGTATTTCTGCGGAGCTCGGGCGGAGCCCTGCAGGATTAGATCGTCACCACCACCGGAGCGCCGCCACGCTGCCGGAGAACTCATCTACTTCTCCGTCTTGCTTGCTGGATGAAGAAGGCCGAGATCATCGTCGAGCTGTACGTGTGCTGAATGAGGAGGTGCCGTCCGTTCGGCACTAGATCGGAACGGATCATGGGACGGATCGCGAGACGGTTCGTGGGACGGATCGAGGGATAGTTCGTGGGGCGGTTCGAGGGACGTGAAGACGTTCCACTACATCAACCCATTTCTTAACGCTTCCTGTTGTGCGATCTACAAGGGTACGTAGATCCTAATCTCCTCTCATAGATGGACATCACCATGATAGGTCTTCGTGTGCGTAGGAATTTTTTTGTTTCCCATGCAACATTCCCCAACTGTTCGATCGTGTATCTTTTGTGCTAGCCTTCTCTAAGGCACCCCCATGTTTTATGTTTGTACTCAGATATTTTGTTGCTTCCGCTGACTCGTGTGTTTCTCGATCTTCTGTATTCTAGCCCTCGAGGCCCGTGGCTTGTAATATGAAGCTTGTATATTTTTTTGTGTCTAGAGTTGTGTTGTGATATCTTCCCGTGAGTCCTTGAGTCTGATTGTATGCATTTGAGTGTATGATTAGCGTGCGATTAAATCGAGGGCATCACAAGTACCCCAAGATTTCTATCGGAGAACATAGTACAAAAACGTGCAATCAACCCCTATGCATAGATCCCCAAGGTCACCGGAATCCGCAAGTTGATGTCATAACATATATAAAGTGAATCAATAGAATACCCCAATGTCACTACAGGTATCAACATGCAAGACATACATCAAGTGTTCTCGCCAATATTCAATCCAACATAACGAGATCCCAAAGAGAAAGATTCAATTCATCACAACAAGATAGCAAGGGAAGAACACCATATGATCCAACTATATTAACAAAGACCGTGATACATCAAGACTGTGCCATCTCGAGAATACGAGAGAGAGAGACTGAACACATAGCTACTGGTACATACCCTCATCCCCGAGGGTCAACTACTCCCTCCATGTCATGACCTCCACCCGGATGATGAAGATGGCCACCGGAGATGATTTCCGCCTCCGATAGGGTACTGGAAAGGCTCCAGAAGCGTTTTTCGTCGATACAGAGAGCTTCGATGGCGTAGCGGAAGTTCTTTGTTTATTTCTGAAGGTTTTGGTCTATATAGGAATTTTCAGCATTGGAATCACGCTAAACGGAGCCATGTGGGCCCCATAAGGCACCAGGGCGCGGCTAGGGGAGTGGCCGCGCCCTGTTGCCTTGTGGCCCACACGTCGCTCACCTATGGTGGTTCTTGTTGGGTAACGTAGCATAAATTGAAAATTTTCCTACGCATATTCAGATCTTCCTATGGAGAGACCAGAAATGAGAGAGGGGTAAGAGCATCTTCATACCTTTGAAGATCGCTAAGCGGAAGCGTTGCTAGAACGCGGTTGATGGTGTCGTACTCGCAGCGATTCCGATCTAGTGCCGAACTACGACACCTCCGCGTTCAACACACGTTCAGCCCGGTGACGTCTCCCGCACCTTGATCTAGCAAGGAGGAGGGAGAGGTTGGGGAAGAACTCCAGCAACACGACGGCGTGGTGTCGATGGAGAGACGAGGTCTCCCGGCAGGGCTTCGCCAAGCACCGGCAGAGAGGAGGAGGGAGAGGAGCGGGGCTGCGCCGAGAGAGAGGAAAAACCGTGTGTCTCAATGGCCAAAAGTGCCCGATATATATAGGGGGAGGGGAGAGGGGGTGCCACCCCTAGGGTTCCCACCCTAGGGGGTGTGGCAGCCCCCCCAGATGGGAGGTGCGGCGGCCAGAAGGGGGAGGAGGGGGTGGCGCACCATCTGGTGGGCCTTAGGCCCACCTGGCCTAGGGTTTGCCCCCCCTTTTCTATCCCTTGCGCTATGGGCTGAGTGGGGAGGCGCACCAGCCCACCTAGGGGCTGGTTCCCACCCCCACTTGGCCCACCTTATCTCCCGGGGTCGTTGCCCCCGTTCGGTGGTCCCCCGGGGCCACCTCCGGTGGTCCCGGTGGTCCCGGTACGTTACCGGTGATGCCCGAAACACTTCCGGTATGCAGAACCATCCGTCCTATATATCAATCTTTATCTCCGGACCATTCCGGAGCTCCTCGTGACGTCCGGGATCTCATCCGGGACTCCGAACAACTTTTGGTAAACTCCTATAACAATTCCCTATAACCCTAGCGTCATGGAACCTTAAGTGTGTAGACCCTACGGGTTCGGGAGACAGGCAGACATGACCGAGACACCTCTCTGGCCAATAACCATCAGCGGGGTCTGGATACCCATGGTGGCTCCCACTTCCTCCACGATGATCTCATCGGATGAACCACGATGTCAAGGATTCAATCAATCCCGTATACGATTCCCTTTGTCTGTCGGTATAGAACTTGCCCGAGATTCGATCGTCGGTATACCTATACCTTGTTCAATCTCGTTACCGGTAAGTCTCTTTACTCGTTTCGTAGCACGTCATCGTGTGACTAACTCCTTAGTCACATTGAGCTCATGATGATGTTCTACCGAGTGGGCCCAGAGATACCTCTCCGTCTCATGGAGTGACAAATCCCGATCTCTATTCGTGCCAACCCAACAGACACTTTCGGAGGTACCGTTAGTGCACCTTTATAGTCACCCAGTTACGTTGTGACGTTTGATACACACAAAGCACTCCTACGGTATCCGGGAGTTGCACAATCTCACGGTCGAAGGAAAAGATACTTGACATTAGAAAAGCATTAGCATACGAACAATACGATCTAGTGCTAGGCTTAGGATTGGGTCTTGTCCATCACATCATTCTCCCAATGATGTGATCCCGTTATCAATGACATCTAATGCCCATGATCAGGAAACCATGATCATCTATTGACTAACGAGCTAGCCAACTAGAGGCTTGCTAGGGACACATTGTGATCTATTTATCCACACATGTATTACTGTTTCCTGTTAATATAATTATAGCATGAACAATAGACGATTATCATGAACAAGGAAATATGATAATAACCATTTTATTATTGCCTCTAGGGCATATTTCCAACAGTCTCCCACTTGCACTAGAGTCAATAATCTAGTTACATTGTGATGTATCGAACACCCATAGCATTATGGTGTTGATCATGTTTTGCTCGTGGAAGAGGTTTAGTCAACGGGTCTGCAATATTCAGATCCATTTGTACTTTGCAAATATCTATCACTCCACTCTGGACATGGTCCTGGATGGAGTTGTAGCGGCGCTTGATATGCTTCGTCTTCCGGTGAAACCTGGGCTCCTTGGCTATGGCAATGGCTCCAGTGTTATCACAGAAGAGTGTCATAGGACCCGTCGCGCTTGGAACCACTCCAAGGTCGGTGATGAGCTCCTTCATCCAAATTCCTTCATGAGCCGCTTCTGAAGCAGCTATGTACTCCGCTTCACATGTAGATGCTGCCACGACTTCGTGCTTGCTGCTGCACCAGCTCACTGCCCCACCATTCAACACATATACGTATCCGGTCTGTGACTTAGAGTCATCCGGATCTGTGTCGAAGCTAGCGTCGACGTAACCCTTTACGACGAGCTCTTCGTCACCTCCATAAATGAGAAACATTTCCTTAGTCCTTTTCAGGTACTTAAGGATATTCTTGACCGCTGTCCAGTGTTCCGTACCGGGATCACTTTGGTACCTCCCTACCAAACTTATGGCAAGGTTTATATCAGGTCTGGTACACAGCATGGCATACATTAGTGAGCCCACGGCTGAAGCGTAGGGGACAAAACTCATCTTCTCTCTATCTGCTGCCGTGGTCGGCAACTGAGTCTTACTCAATCTCATACCTTGCAAAACTGGCAAGAACCCTTTCTTTGAGTTTTCCATATTGAACTTCTTCAATATCTTGTCAAGGTATGTACTTTGCGAAAGACCTATGAGGCGTCTCGATCTATCTCTATAGATCTTGATGCCTAATATGTATGCAGCTTCTCCAAGGTCCTTCATTGAAAAACTCTTGTTCAAATAGGCCTTTATGCTCTCCAACATCTCTATATTATTCCCCATCAATAATATGTCATCCACATACAGTATGAGGAAAGCTACAGAGCTCCCACTCACTTTCTTGTACAGACAGGCTTCTCCGTAAACCTGTATGAACCCAAACGCTTTAATCACCTCATTAAAGAGAATGTTCCAACTCCGAGATGCTTGCACCAACCCATAGATGGAGCGCTGGAGCTTGCACACTTTGTTAGCACCCTTAGGGTCGACAAAACCTTCTGGTTGCATCATATACAACTCTTCCTTCAGGTTCCCGTTAAGGAACGCTGTTTTGACGTCCATTTGCCAAATTTCATAATCATAAAAGGCGACAATTGCTAACATGATTCGGACTGATTTCAGCTTCGCTACGGGAGAGAAAGTCTCTTCGTAGTCAACTCCTTGAATTTGTCGAAAACCCTTTGCGACAAGTCGAGCTTTGTAAACGGTTACATTACCGTTTGCATCAGTCTTCTTCTTGAAGATCCATTTGTTTTCTATGGCTCGCCGGTCATCGGGCAAGTGCACCAAAGTCCATACTTTGTTCTCATACATGGATCCTATCTCGGATTTCATAGCCTCAAGCCATTTGTTGGAATCCGGGCCCGCCATTGCTTCTTCATAGTTCGAAGGTTCACCGTTGTCTAACAACATGATTTCCATCACAGGGTTGCCGTACCACTTTGGTGCGGAGCGTGCCCTTGTGGACCTTCGCGGTTCAGCAGTAACTTGATCCGAAGCTTCATGATCATCATCATTAACTTCCTCTTCAGTCGGTGTAGGTACCACAGGAACAGCTTCCCGTGCTGCGCTACTTTCCTGTTCGAGAGGGGGTGTAATTACCTCATCAAGCTCTACCTTCCTCCCACTTACTTCTTTCGAGAGAAACTCTTTCTCTAGAAAGGATCCGTTCCTGGCAACAAAGGTTTTACCTTCGGATCTAAGATAGAAGGTATACCCAATAGTTTCCTTAGGGTATCCTATGAATACGCATTTCTCCGCTTTGGGTTCGAGCTTTTCTGGTTGAAGTTTCTTCACATAAGCATCGCAGCCCCAAACTTTAAGAAACGATAACTTAGGTTTCTTGCCAAACCATAGTTCATACGGTGTCGTCTCAACGGATTTAGACGGTGCCCTATTTAAAGTGAATGCAGCAGTTTCTAATGCGTATCCCCAAAATGATAGCGGTAAGTCGGTAAGAGACATCATAGATCGTACCATATCTAATATAGTGCGATTACGACGTTCAGACAGTCCGTTGCGCTGCGGTGTGCCAGGCGGCGTTAGTTGTGAAACGACTCCACACTTCCTTAGGTGTGTGCCAAACTCGTGACTCAAATATTCTCCTCCACGATCAGATCGTAGACATTTAATTTTTCTGTCACGTTGATTCTCCACCTCACTCTGAAATTCCTTGAACTTTTCAAACGTCTCAGATTCGTGCTTCATCAAGTAGATATACCCATACCTACTCAAATCATCGGTGAGAGTGAGAACATAACGATAACCACCGCGAGCTTCAACGTTCATTGGACCACACACATCAGTATGTATTATTCCCAATAAGTCGGTTGCTCTCTCCATTATTCCTGAGAATGGAGTCTTAGTCATCTTGCCCATGAGGCACGGTTCGCATGTGTCAAATGATTCAAAGTCAAGAGACTCTAATAGTCAATCAGTATGGAGCTTCTGCGTGCGCTTAACGCCGATATGACCAAGGCGGCAGTGCCACAAGTATGTGGGACTATCATTATCAAATTTGCATCTTTAGGTACTCACACTATGAATGTGTGTAACATCACGATCGAGATTCATCAAGAATAAACCATTCACCAGCGGAGCATGACCATAAAACATATCACTCATATAAATAGAACAACCATTATTCTCTGACTTAAATGAGTAGCCGTCTCGCATTAAGCAAGACCCTGATACAATGTTCATGCTTAAAGCTGGTACTAAATAACAATTATCAAGGTTTAAAACTAACCCCGAGGGTAGATCTAGAGGTAGCGTGCCGACGGCGATCACATCGACCTTTGAACCATTCCCGACGCGCATCGTCACCTCGTCCTTGGCCAGTCTCCGCTTATTCCGCAATTCCTGCTTTGAGTTGCAAATGTGAGCAACAGCACCGGTATCAAATACCCAGGAGCTACTACGAGCGCTGGTAAGGTACACATCAATAACATGTATATCACATATACCTTTTACGTTGCCGGCCTTCTTGTCCGCTAAGTATTTGGGGCAGTTCCGCTTCCAGTGACCTTTTCCCTTGCAATAGAAGCACTCAGTCTCAGGCTTGGGTCCGTTCTTTTTCTTCTTCCCGGCATCTGGCTTACCGGGCGCGGCAACAGCTTTGCCGTCTTTCTTGAAGTTCTTCTTACCCCTCCCTTTCTTGAAACTAGTGGTCTTGTTGACCATCAACACTTGATGCTCCTTCTTGATTTCTACTTCTGCAGACTTGAGCATCGAGTACAACTCGGGAATGGTCTTCTCCATCCCTTGCATGTTGTAGTTAATCACAAAGCCTTTGTAGCTTGGTGGGAGAGACTGGAGGATTCTGTCAATTATAGCATCATCCGGAAGTTCGACTCCAAGTGAAGTCAGACGACCGTGTAACCCAGCCATTTTGAGTATGTGCTCACTGACAAAACTGTTCTCCTCCATCTTACAGCTAAAGAACTTGTCGGAGACTTCATATCTCTCGACACGGGCATGAGCTTGAAAAACTAGCTTCAGCTCCTGGAACATCTCATATGCCCCGTGTTGCTCAAAACGCCTTTGGAGCCCCGTTTCTAAACTGTATAACATGCCACACCTGACCAGACAGTAGTCATCACTCCGCGTTTGCCAGACGTTCAGAATGTCCTGGGCTGCTGCGGGAGCGGGAGGGTCACCTAGCGGCGCATTAAGGACATAAGCCTTTTTAGCTGCTTCAAGGATGAGCTTCAAGTTTCGAACCCAGTCCGCATAGTTGCTACCATCATCTTTCAGCTTGTTTTTCTCTAGGAATGCGTTGAAATTGAGGTTGACGTTGGACATCTACAATATTTATAAAGACAACTTTTAGACTAAGTTCATGACAATTAAGTTCATTTAATCAAATTAAGTATGAACTCCCACTTAAATCGACATCCCTCTAGTCATCTAAGTGATACATGATCCATGTTGACTAACCCGTGTCCGATCATCACGTGAGACGGACTAGTCACCATGGTGAGCAACTTCATGCTGATCGTATTCAACCATACGACTCATGTTCGACCTTTCGGTCTCTTGTATTCGAGGTCTTTTCTGTACATGCTAAGCTCGTCGAGTCAACCTAGGTGTTTCGCGTGTGTAAATCTGGCTTACACCCGTTGTATGCGAACGTTAGAATCTATCACACCCGATCATCACGTGGTGCTTCGAGACAACGAACCTTCGCAACGGTGCACACTTAGGGGAATACGTTCTCGAAATTTTAAGAGGGATCATCTTATTATGCTACCTCGTTTTAAGCAATAAGATGTAAAACATGATAAACATCACAATGCAATCATATAGTGACATGATATGGCCATTATCATCTTTGCTCTTTCGATCTCCATCTTCAGGCATCGCATGATCATCATCGTCACCGGCGTGACACCATGATCTCCATCATCATGATCTCCATCATCGTGTCTCCGTGAAGTCGTCACGCCAACTACTACTATCACTACTACTATAGCTAACCGTTAGCAATGAAGTAAAAGTAGTATGCACATGGCGTTGCATCTCATACAATAAATTAAGACAACTCCTATGGCTCCTGCCGGTTGTCATACTCATCGACATGCAAGTCGTGAAACCTATTACAATAACATGATCATCTCATACATCATACATGCAACATCACAACTTTGGCCATATCACATCACATGTCAAACCCGGCAAAAACAAGTTAGACGTCCTCTAATTGTTGTTGCAAGTTTTACGTGGCTGATTTGGGTTTCTAGCAAGAACACCTTCTTACCTACGTGACAGCCACAACAATGATATGCCAAAGCTATTTACTCTTCATAAGGACCCTTTTCATCAAATCCAATCCGACTAGAGTAGGAGAGACAGACACCCGCTAGCCACCTTTATGCACGATGTGCATGCTGTCGGTGGAACCAGTCTCACGTAAGTGTACGTGTAAAGTCGGTCCGGGCCGCTTCATCCCACAATACCGCCGTAAAAGAATAAGACTAGTAGCGGCAAGCAAATTGACAAATCATCGCCCACAACTTTTGTGTTCTACTCGTGCATAGAATCTACGCATAGAAAACCTGGCTTGGATGCCACTGTTGGGTAACGTAGCATAAATTCAAAATTTTCCTACGCATATTCAGATCTTCCTATGGAGAGACCAGCAACGAGAGAGGGGTAAGAGCATCTTCATACCTTTGAAGATCGCTAAGGGGAAGCGTTGCTAGAACGCGGTTGATGGAGTCGTACTCGTAGCGATTCCGATCTAGTGCCGAACTAGGGCACCTCCGCGTTCAACACACGTGCAGCCCGGTGACGTCTCCCGCACCTTGATCCATCAAGGAGGAGGGAGATGTTGGGGAAGAACTCCAGCAACACGACGGCGTGGTGTCGGTGGAGAGACGAGGTCTCCCGGCAGGGCTTCGCCAAGCACCGGCAGAGAGGAGGAGGGAGAGGAGCGGGGCTGCGCCGAGAGACAGGAAAAACCGTGTGTCTCAATGGCCAAAAGTGCCCGATATATATAGGGGGAGGGGAGAGGGGGTGCCACCCCTAGGGTTCCCACCCTAGGGGGTGTGGCAGCCCCCCCAGATGGGAGGTGCGGCGGCAAGAAGGGGGAGGAGGGGGTGGCGCACCATCTGGTGGGCCTTAGGCCCACCTGGCCTAGGGTTTGCCCCCCCTTTTCTCTCCCTTGCGCTATGGGTTGAGTGGGGAGGCACACCAGCCCACCTAGGGGTTTTGGACCACCGCCGTTTTCAACATCTCGATGGCGTTCCTTGCTTCGATCTCAGCTGGGGTGTTGCCGTGGATCGGAAGAGACTCCAGATGGCACGTTGCGGCAAGCACGTTATCCACCGGGTTAGAGAAGTGGCCTCGAGGGGTACGGAAACGAGGAATTTGACCCTTAGTCGGCTGAATCGGCGGGTTAGGAGGGCGGCCCGGTCCTCCTGCTGGGGCGGCTCCCATCCCGGGTGTTTGGGAAGTGTCGAACAGGCGAGTCGGATTGAGATCATGGGGCAGGTGACCCTGGTGTCTCCGCTGATGGACGGCGTCGGACGCGCGCTGCTGTCTTTGAAGCCACCAGTTGTCGGTGTTCAATCGCATCCTTTCGGCCGTAATCTGGGCTTGTCGAGTTTCCATCCTGGCGGACTCCGTCTCAGCATCCTGATGGGCCTTTGCCACCGCCTCCCTCATCTTTCCTAACTCTGCGTTTATCTCTTCTTGGTTCTCTGGCGTGAGGGGGGTTGACATTAGTCTCGTGATTTCCGCCGCTAAATCCACCAGGACTGCTGACGCACTTCTGGATGACCCGCCGGTCCCATCGCCTCCGGCGGGGTTCTGTGCGGGTTGAGTCGCCCCGGCCATGTAGATGGCGATCTGGCGGCGGGTTCGATCAACGATTTCCGGATCCATGGCCAATGACAAGCCTCCGAGACCATCTCCGTGGAGGGACTGGATGGAATCTGAATCGCCCATGGATGATTCGTCGTCAGAGTTGATGGGGGTAACCTCCTGAGCCGCCGCGTGCTCTGGCTCCTCCGACCCCTGCGTGAACCCTACAAAGACCGGGTGGGTCAGATTCCGTGTTATGACTGGATGAACGTACCTGGCCGGCTCGACGATGTCGGAGGAGATGTCCGGCTCAGGAACAGATGACCCGATCATGCCGATGAAGACGTTGATCTTGCCGAAGGGGACCCTGTAGCCTGATTCGAGAGAATTCGCTTCAGGTCCCCATCGTTGGTTGTCGATGTAGGCTATGCCGCGTCGGCTCCAAGTCATGAGCGCCGTCGCATAACTCCCAAACCCTGGTAGGGCTCCCTTTGAGAACTCAACTCCACCGTGCGTAGGCCCCACGGTGGGCGCTAACTGTCGTGGTTTTGTCACGACAGATGTCCTCGTGAAAGGACTTAGTATGGGAACCATCGCACTTTGGTGGCGACTCAAAGGGGTTGAACAGGAGGAACGCGGCGGGTTACCCAGGTTCGGCCCCTCGCGTGGAGGTAATAGCCTACGTCCTGCTTGGCGTGTATTGATGTGGATTCGATTACAAGAAAGGCGTAACTCGCCTTACCTAGCACTCGATGATTTCTAACCTATCTATGTCCCTCCAAACTCGCCTTTATATAGAGGTCGAGGCTTTAGGGTTATACGAGAGTCCCTTCCTCTTTACAAATCGTGACCACCGCGGTCTCTAAGTCGCCGTCTTGCAAAACCCAGAGACCTTCCATAAATCATAACCATCCTGCGGCCTTGAACCGCCCAGGCTGAGGCCCAACTAGCCCCAAAGGATGAATCGCCTTACTAGTAACCCGGCCCATATTGGGCGGGTCACTTAATAAGCAATATCCCCAACATAGGCCCCAAATTGACTTGAATCTTCATGCCAATGCTTCTGTTTTAGTTGAAGGTGATTCACTCCTTCGTGTTCCTTCATACGCCAGAAATTTTAACTCGCCAACCGGTACCGGAAAAATCTTTGAGCCGCCAACGCATTTCCCGTCAGCACCTTCCTTGGCCCTCGATTTTTGGGAAATTTAACACAATCCCAACGGATCTTTTAGCGCATCATTATCCCAAAATTTTCGGACGTCATCATGGCGAATCTTTTATTCCCAAACGGTTCCCGCTCACGGCGCCTCGATCCCAGCGCCCGTCCTGATTAATAGGCGGAAGGGACAAGGCTGACACTGGCCACCTACCAGTCTCGTCAGTCCCCCCCATTATCGCGACAGAAAACCGCACCGCTTCCCGAGGGTTTCTCCGCCGGCCGCAACCTCCGCCCCCGTTCGAGGAGCTCCAGCGCCGCCTGCAAGCCATCGCCGTCGTCAGGCTTCACACCTTGGTCAATCCGTCTGCCATTATTGTCCATCGCACCATCATCGACAACCTCGCCGTTTGCCCCGAGCTCCGCCGCCGCTGAAGGCCTCTTCGTTCGTCGGGACCCCCACGCTTCCCCGGCAATCTTCGTCACCGCCGGTCTTCTTCGACCGAGAGCATCAGGTTAGGTCCTCGTTCCCCCTCTTAGGAGTAGGTTTATTCTTTGCTCGCATCTTCGCCATTGCCGTAGCTTAGAAGCTTTCCGCTCGTAGTCGTTTATCTCCCTCGAATCCATGAATCCGAGCGCCGCTAGGGTAACCAGTGCTTCGAATAATTTTAACCATTCGCTGTTCTTGCGATTTTCTGAATACAATACCTTCTCCAAACGAGGGGCATTACCTGATAATATATTGTTCAAGCTCAGCCATATTCGTAGGTTTTATATCTGTTCGGCAGATCCATTCCTCATTCACTGTTTGTAAAAAACTGTTTGTAACCTTCATCCCCCCCCCCTTAGTGCTTCGGAACGAATAGACCTTACCACCCACAGTAATATTGCTTTTGGAAATAGCCCTGCTTCGATAAGTCGCCACATCAACCTAACCCGGCCTCTTAGTCTGGCAGGTTAATATGAACTGATCCCGATTCACACAGTAGATATTCGAGACATGTAATACCATACTTCTACCTACTTGTAGCATGGGTGCCGTTTTCAAGAGCGATTGGCTTCCTACCAAAGTTGATGATGCTGTTCTAGCTAATTACGTGAAAGCCGGCTGTTTGGATCCTCAAGATGTCATTGGATGGTGCACCGGGTTGGGAGAAGACCTCCCCAACCCCAAAGAAGGGGAAATAGTAGTTTTTGTGGAACACTTGGAACGGGGTTTTAAGCCGCCCGGATCCAAATTTCTTAGGGACGCTTTGACCTTCATGAATGTCCGACTCCAGGATTTGGGACCCAATTCCATAAGCAACTTGAGTCAGTTCCAAGTCCTTTGTGAAGCTTATCTGCGGATCGAGCCTTCCGTTCCCCTATTCTGGCACTTTTTCCATCTGAATTGCCAGACGGAATTCCACAACGGCCCCAGTTTGGAACTCGGCGGTGTCAACGTCCAGCGCCGTAGGGACAGTCCGTTTCCTTCACTCACCATGCCTAGCCATCCCAAGGGCTGGGGTGAATCTTGGTTTTATTGTAAAGAAACGTCCCCTGCTGGTGAGAACAAACTTCTGGGCTACAGGCCAACCCGCCTTCCGGTTAACTTCAAGCTCCCCGACAAGCTCACCGAGGAAGAAGACTCGGAGTTCATCCCAATTTTGTCTGAACTGAGATCCTTGACGAACAATGGTCTTACCGGGGTTGACCTGATCCGCTGTTGGGTCGAATGGCGGATTCTTCCTCTGAGCCGCCGAGATGGTCTATTGTGTGAATTTGACGGCACTCTGGATCATCCCCAATGCTACTTTCACACAGCATTAACGGAGAAAGACATCGTCGCCATCATCAAAAAACTGACCGGCGAGCCCGCAGGAAAGTGCGGCCAAGTCGGCCTTAAGCCCTTCTGCAAGATCAACCCGGCGCCCAAGGTAACCAAAGCTGACCCGCCCTTGATCTTTATTCCTTCTGTTTTATTGTCATTATAACTTCATGCCATATATCTTTTCAGAAAGGCGACAAGTTCTGGTCAGGAGACCTAAAAAGCAAGCCATGAAGACTGCCAAGCCGCCCTCCAAGAAAAACAAGGGCAAAGGTAAATCTGTTGCGGCCGAGCCATCTGAAGTCGACGAATCTCAAGCCGGCGACGCACTTTCAGAGGTACAAATCCGTTCCCTTTTCACTCGCCACCTATTACTTTTGACCTATTATTCATATCTCCCATTCTTCTTGTAACAGAATGAAGATAACGAAAGCCAAGAGGACTCCGTTGAGGTAATTTGACCTATTACTTTCAGAGGTACAAATCCTCCGATTCATCTCCTTCCCCGCCTAAGCCGGCCCGGCGAATATGTGGGAAAGTCCCCTTCTCACATCCAGATGCCCATTTGGACCCAAATTTCTTATTGAAGAGAACACAACACGCCTCAAACCGGAAGACACGAAGTTACTCCGGCGATCTAATATCTGGCTTGCCAGCAACAAACAAAAGAAAAACAAGCGAGGTACCTTCTTTATATAAGAACAACCATTGTTCGTGCTGCTTTGGATTACATCTGCAACCCGCCTGCATTATTAATGTATAATTCCTGCAGAATTCTCCCCCTTCTTCCGGCGACTCAGCAATGTCAACACTTCCACCAATGATTCGAGTTCCAGGGTAAGTCTTTTGCCATGACTTTTTGAGAGTAATGATCTTTTTCAATTCCTTAACACGTTTATCTCCTTTGGTTAGGGCACAAGCCAAAAAAAGGAAAACCAGTGGATCAATCCCTGACGCAACTTCCGAACTTCCAAGGAAATCAACTCCGACTCAAGAGGATCCGGATCACGCTGAGCCGGCAATTCAAGTGGATCTTCCTGAGTCGCCGAAAGGAACAGCGGACGCCCCTGAATCGCCAAACATATTGGCAACAGCGGATGACCCAGATGATGTAGTCATTACTGGTTCTGGCTTTTCCAAGCCGGCGGCGACAGTTCTGTCCAAACACGTAGCATCCTCCTCTCAAGCAATCCCCGAGTCTAGGCTCTCCAAGGCGAAGCTTTCTGACTATGCAAATCTGGAGTTTAAAGAACTCTGTTCTGGCTTCGCAAGTCGCCTGGAAGCGAGCTATGAGATGGAGAAAAATCTGCTGAAGATGTTAAACGACAAACATGAGGTAAACTTTATACTCTATATTATTCCCAGTAACCCCCAAGGGCTGGGTCATCAGTAAAAGATGAGCCGGGTCTTTAAAAAGCTTCGCGACCAGTAACCCCCAAGGGCCGGGTCATCAGTAAAATGATGAGCCAGGTCTTTAAAAAGCTTCGCGACTAGTAACCCCCAAGGGCCGGGTCATCACTAAAATGATGAGCCGGGTCTCGATTTCTGTATAATTTCCCTTGAGAAATTATACATTAGCCCCCAAGTGCCAGGGGTATTGCCTTGCAATAATTGTGAGACTTGTCTTTGTTTTAAACTTTATTTTTTAAATAGGAAAACCTTGCCCAGACCGAACTAGCGCTGGGCGACTTGAGGAAAAATTTGGCTGATCAACAAGATGCCCGAACTCAGTCGGAAGATAAATACAAATTGGCTCTGGTTGAACTGGAAAAGCTTAAAGCCGAGTTAGAAAAAACTCAAGCTGACCAAAACGCGGCTTTGAAGAGAGCAGAAAAAGCTGAAGCAAAGCTGGCGAATGTCCAACAGGAGTTGTCCGGCTTAAAGCGTCATATCACTAACATGACGCAAGCCATCTTCGGTAAGCCTTACCTAAATCTCCAACCTTATCCCCTCCTTTGGGCCAAATTTCTGACGTTAAGTTACCGGTTTATCAAATTCCAGGTCCAAGAGTCGCCAACCTGCAAGAAGACTGTGTGTTGATGCTGAAGGCGATCTATACACTGACAGAGCAACTGTACACAGGCAGTGTGTTGACTGTCAAAGCTGTAATGGGCGCAAAAGAGCCGATTAATTCCATCAAGAAAGTACTTGGATGTCTGTCCACACTTCCTCCCCAAATTGGCGAGTTAACTCGGTCAGCCGCCCGGAAAGGCGTCCTGACGGCCCTGAGTCGCTGCTTAGCGTATGATCCGGAGATTAATTTGGAAGAAGTAGCCGCCGGCTTCCCTCAGCTCAAAGACGATGGCTCGGAATTCGTGGAAGAGGATTACCAGAAAGTTGTCAAGGATTCTCGGTTGGCTGCAACTCAACTCGCCGCCAGTCTTGATTTAACGAAGTATCAGGCGGCTTATGACGGTAAGAATAAGAAAATCAGCCCGCCAACCTTCGTGGTGACCAACCTAATTCCTTGGCGACCCAAGAATCCCTTCGACTGGGAAACAGACCTGGCATCAATCTTGACCGATGAAGACGATTTTGCTTCTTTGTCCAGGAGCAATTGGGTCTTGGGCGATTTACAAATCAAAGCTGGTCAGAGCTCACGCCAAGACTTAGCGGAGTAGACTTTTCTTGAATTTGGCCCAAGAGCCATGTAATAGTTAGTACTATCTTTCGATGACATCTTCTGCAAGAAAAACCCTTATACCGCTTTTGAGGCGGTTTGAAATATTTTGTTAGTCCTTATAAGAATCTTCTGCAATGCTTAATCCGGCATGGATGAAACCTTGAACACATTATCTGTGAAAACAAAAGAACTTCAAATAGTTTCAGCGAACATGCAGTAAGGATAAAAATCTCCAAGATTTAATCATAACACGAGTAATTTTGTCGGCTCATACGGTCGCGACAGGGGGAGGCGAGTCAGAAAGCTCGTGCACCCACCTTAAATGCAGGTTTCGTCGGCTCATACGGTCGCGACAGGGGGAGGCGAGTCAGAAGGCTCGTGCACCCACCCTAAATGCAGGTTTCGTCGGCTCATACGATCGCGACAGGGGGAGGCGAGTCAGAACGCTCGTGCACCCACCCTAAATGCAGGTTTCGTCGGCTCATACGGTCGCGACAGGGGTAGGCGAGTCAGAAAGCTCGTGCACCCACCGTAAATGCAGGTTTCGTCGGCTCATACGGTCGCGACAGGGGGAGGCGAGTCAGAAAGCTCGTGCACCCACCCTAAATGCAGGTTTCGTCGGCTCATACGGTCGCGACAGGGGGAGGCGAGTCAGAAAGCTCGTGCACCCACCCTAAATGCAGGTTTCGTCGGCTCATACGGTCGCGACAGGGGGAGGCGAGTCAGAAATCTCGTGCACCCACCCTAAATGCAGGTTTCGTCGGCTCATACGGTCGCGACAGGGGGAGGCGAGTCAGAAAGCTCGTGCACCCACCCTAAATGCATGTTCTGTCGGCTCATAAGGTCGCAACAGGATGACACAAATTGCTCTTTTTAAGGAAGAAGCCCCCAAGTCGGGGAACATTTTATTACTTCATAATGAAACTGAAAAACTTACAAAGCATGGAGTTTTTAAGAACTCAAGTGTAGTAAGGACGCAAATGGGCAATATTCCAAGGGCGAGTTGACTCAGCCTCCGTAGTCGGTCGATCAGGCCAAAGATCCATCAAGTAGTAAGAGCCATTGCGGAGGTTCTTGTTGACGACGAAAGGCCCTTCCCAAGGGGGCGAGAGCTTGTGCATGCCTGCCCGATGTTGTATCAGACGAAGTACCAAGTCGCCCTCCTGGAAAGCCCGACTCTTAACCCGGCGACTATGATAACGCTGCAGATCTTGCTGATAGATAGCTGAACGAGCCGCCGCTAAGTCACGCGCCTCTTCCAAGGCATCCAAGGAATCCTGACGCGCCAACTCATTATCTTGCTCCACATATGCGGCGACTCTAAGAGAATCATGTCTTATGTCGGTAGGAAGGACAGCTTCTGCTCCATAGACCAAAAAGAAAGGGGTGAACCCCGTGGATCGATTCGGGGTGGTCCGGATGCTCCATAATACCGAAGGTAGTTCCTCAACCCAACACCCTGGAGTTCTTTCCAGGGGAACCATGATGCGAGGTTTAATCCCTCGTAGGACTTCCTGATTCGCCCGCTCTGCTTGCCCGTTAGACTGCGGGTGAGCAACTGCCGAAATATCAAGCCGGATATGTTCACGGCGACAGAAATCCAGCATCGCTCCTTGGGACAAGTTAGTACCGTTGTCCGTGATAATACTGTGTGGATATCCAAAACGGAAAATCAGCTTTTTCAGAAATTTGACCGCAGTCTCTGCATCGCAAGCCCCAACAGGTTCCGCCTCAACCCATTTAGTGAACTTATCAACCGCCACCAATAAGTGAGTTTTCTTGTTGGAGGACATCTTAAAGGGACCAACCATGTCCAGCCCCCAGACCGCGAAAGGCCAAGTAATGGGAATCATCCTCAATTCTTGAGCCGGCACATGAGCCTGTCTCCCATATCGTTGGCACCCCTCACACCGCCGTACTATATCTTCTGCATCTGTGTGAGCCGTCAACCAGAAGAAACCATGTCGAAAAGCTTTTGATACCAAAGAACGTGACCCGGCGTGATGCCCGCAGTCTCCAGAATGGATGTCATTTAGGATTATGCATCCTTCCTCGGAAGAAACGCACCGCTGAAAGACCCCTGAAGCACTTCGTTTATATAGCTCGCCATTAATGATGACCGTGGATTTGCTACGTCGAACGATCTGGCGAGCCAAAACTTCGTCAGTGGGTAACTCGCCACGAGCGAGATAAGCCAGATAAGGAAGAGCCCAATCCGGAGTGACATGGAGAGCCGCCACAAGCTGAGACTCGGGATCTGGTATCGCCAATTCCTCCTCCGTGGGTACAGTCACAGACGGTTTATGCAAGACATCCAAGAAAACATTAGGGGGGACCGGTTTTCTCTGTGAGCCGAGTCGCGAGAGGGCATCAGCTGCTTCGTTGAGTCGCCGATCAACATGATCAACCTGGTACCCATGAAAATAGCCCGCCACGTCAGATACAGCTCGCCTGTAAGCCGCCATCATAGGATCTCGAGAGTCCCAGGTGCCCGAAACCTGTTGCGCCACCAAATCTGAATCCCCAAAGCATCTGACTCGGGTTAGGTTCATCTCTTTTGCCAGTCGCAAACGTGAAGCAGAGCTTCATATTCTGCCGCATTATTTGTGCAAGGGAACATGAGCCGGAGAACGTAGCAGAACTTATCTCCTTGAGGGGATATCAACACCACACCTGCCCCGAGCCCTCCAACTGCCTGGATCCATCAAAATAAATAGTCCAATAGGTAAGGTCAGGCCGATCTTCCGAAGCCTGAAGCTCCGTCCAATCGTTAACGAAATCAACTAGTGCCTGGGACTTGATGGCCGTGCGGGGGGTATATTGTATGTGATGCGACCCAAGCTCTATTGCCCATTTGGCGATTCGCCCTGTTGCCTCCCGGTTTTGAATGACGTCACCGAGGGGCGCGGAACTGACCACGGTGATCGGGTGTTCCTGGAAATAATGTTTAAGCTTTCGACTCGCCATGAACACCCCATAGACCAGTTTCTGCCAATGTGGGTATCGCTGTTTGGAAAGAGTTAACACCTCACTGATAAAGTACACCGGGCGTTGCACCGGGTATTCCTTTCCTTCCTCCTTTCTTTCGACGACCACAGCCACGCTGACCGCTTTGGAATTCGCGGCGATATACAGGAGCATAGGCTCCTTTTCAGTCGGGGCCGCCAGGACCGGCGGGTTAACCAATTGATGTTTCAAGGCCTGAAATGCCTCGTCTGCCTCCTCTGTCCATAAGAATCGGTCGGACTTTCTCAACAATTGATAAAGAGGAATCGCCTTTTCTCCAAGGCGGCTCACGAAACGACTGAGAGCCGCAATGCGACCCGCCAATCGCTGAACTTGATTAACGTTCGTCGGCTTGCCGAGGGAAGTAACCGCTTCAATTTTTTCCGGGTTAGCCTCGATGCCATGCTCCGATACCAAGAAACCTAGTAGTTTTCCCGCAGGTACGCCGAAAACGCACTTGGTAGGATGTAGCTTCATCTGATATACCCGTAAATTATCAAAGGTTTCCTTAAGGTCTTCCAGAAGTGTCTCCTCCTGGCGGGTCTTGATCACAATGTCGTCAACAAAGGCATGGACGTTGCGGCCAATTTGGTTATGAAGACAATTCTGGATGCAGCGTTGGTAAGTCGCCCCTGCGCTCTTGAGCCCGAACGGCATGGACACATAACAAAAGGCCCCGAAGGGGGTTATGAAGGTCATCTTCTCCTGATCTTCCACAACCATTTTGATCTGATGATAACCTGAATAGGCGTCCAAAAAGCACAATCGCTCGCATCCCGCCACCGAGTCAATGATTTGGTCGATGCGGGGAAGAGCGAAAGGATCCTTGGGACAAGCCCTGTTGAGGTCCGTATAGTCAATACACATACGGAACGTGCCATTCTTCTTGAGCACTAACACCGGGTTAGCTAGCCATTTGGGGTGAAAGACTTCCACGATGAACCCGGCGGCTAAAAGACGGGCGACTTCCTCTCCAATCGCCTTCCGTCGCTCCTCGTTAAACCTGTGAAGGTATTTGGACAAGTTTGCATTTTGGGTCAATATTAAGGTGGTGCTCAGCGAATTCTCTCGGTACACCCGGCATGTCAGAGGGCTTCCATGCGAAGATGTCCCGATTCTCACGGATGAATTCGATGAGCGCGCTTTCCTATTTGGGGTCCAGACCCGTCCCAATGGTAAACTGCTTGGATGAATCGCCATGGACGAAGTCGACTGTCTTCGTGTCATCCGTTGGTTTGAACTTGAGGGCGACTCGGAATCTGTAGTCGGCTTCTTTAGTGGTGACATGTCTGCCGGGTCAACATTTGCCCGATGGTTTTTGAGCTCTTCCGCCGCGCAGGCGACTTCCGCATAGGCCGCGTCTCCTTCCTCACACTCCTTTGCGATTCTTCTATCTCCGTCAATCGTGATGGGTCCTTTAGGACCAGGCATTTTGAGCTTGAGGTAGACGTAGCACGGGCGGGCCATGAAGCGAGCGTAAGCCGGTCGCCCGAACAGCGCATGGTACGGGCTTTTCAGTTTGACCACCTCGAAGACCAGAGACTCCGACCTGTAATTCTGCGCAGTTCCAAACGCTACTGAGAGCTTGACCCGGCCTATGGGATAAGCCGATTTGCCCGGGACGATGCCGTGGAAGACCGTGGTTGAAGGCATCAAGTCTTTCTCCAATAGATTCATCCTCCGGAAGGTGTCGAAGTATAGGATATTAATGCTGCTGCCGCCATCCATTAGTACTTTCGACAGAGTGTAGCCCCCCACTTGGGGAGCCACGACTAATGCCAAGTCGCCCGGGTTATCTATTCTCGATGGGTGATCCTCTCTGCTCCATGTTATGGTCTGTTCGGACCAGTGGAGATATCTAGGAATTGCCGGCTCAGTTACGCTGTACGCCCGGTGATTTACCTTTTTATCACGCCTACAAGCATTAGTGGTGAAAACATGGTACTGCCCATTACTTAGCTGTTTAGGATTGTTGCGGAAGCCCCCCTGGTCGTCCTGGTCCTATGGAGCCCCCTGTGGGGGCGGCTGCTAGAAAACTCCCGGTGGGTTGTACCGCCGTTGGTGGTGCACCGGGTACTGGCCGCCACCTGGCTGCGGGCCCCCCTGTGCCTCTTGTTCGGGAAAACCGCCGAAGGGGTTGTGCCTTTGGTTGGGCGTGGCGAGTTGGTCCTGGCGACGGTTCGGATCTTCGCTTTGGCTCTTTTTGATTGCCTCGGCCCGAAATTCTCGCATCACGAAACAGTTCTCCCAAGAGTGGCCCGCCGGGCCGTCGGCCGTGGCGTGGTGCGGGCAAGGGCCTTTGGGTAGCTCTTCGTAATTACGCGGCCTTTTCCCACTGAAGCCTCGATTCTTCTTTTTGCCGTCATTGGCGTTGGTGTTGGCAACCAGATCCGAGGGCTCCTCCTGTGGCCTACGCTTGCCGTTGGTCCCCTGGTTGTGACGGTTGCGGCCTTGGAGGCGGGTGTGGTTTTTGGTTGAATCGCCCTGCTTGGACGAGTTACCCTTACCATCCTCGCCGGGATCCTTGGTATCATCGGCCTCAGCGTACCTAGTGAGGGTATCCATCAGCTCGCCCATATCCTGAACTTTCCGTTTGAGTCGCCCCAATTTCTAGACCAGCGGTTCATAGTGGTAGTTGTGCTCGAGGATAAGCACAGCTTGCGCTGCCGTGATGCCATCCGATGAATGGATAATTTCCGCGACTCGCCGCGACCAATGGTGCGCCGACTCATCTGGGCGTTGTACGCAGTGTTGCAAGTCGACGATCGTCATCGGCCGTTTACAGGTTCCCCGAATGTTTTTGATGAAACGCTCCTTCAGCTCGGCCCAGGACTGGATAGAATTGGGGGGTAAGTTTTTCAACCAAGTGCGTGCCAATCCCTCGAGCATCATGGTGAAATATCTGGCGCAAACCGTCTCGTTTACGTCGAGCATGTCCATGGCGATCTCATAGCCCTCGATCCAAGATGTTGGTTCGAGATCTGGTGTGTAATTAGGCACCTTTCTTGGTCCTTTGAAATCCTTGGGCATTCTTTCGTTTCGAAGGGCCAGGGACAAGCAGGGCACCCCAACTCGCCCTCCGGTCCCCGCGGTAGGAGTCTGAGCCTCTTGAATGTTGGGTGGACCTCTGCCCGGCGGGTTCCGCTCGGGCGGGTTGTCCTGCGGGAAGTGTCGCGGGGCACTGTTTACGGGTGGCTGATCCTCCGGCCTACTCCTGGTATAGCTCGCCTGGGGGTGGAGTGCAATCGCTCAGGGCTGTGCGAGAACTGCGCGTTTTGGACCACCGCCGTTTTCAACATCTCGATGGCGTTCCTTGCTTCGATCTCAGCTGGGGTGTTGCCGTGGATCGGAAGAGACTTCAGATGGCACGTTGTAGCAAGCACGTTATCCACCGGGTTAGAGAAGTGGCCTCGAGGGGTACGGAAACGAGGAATTTGACCCTCAGTCGGCTGAATCGGCGGGTTAGGAGGGCGGCCCGGTCCTCCTGCTGGGGCGACTCCCATCCCGGGTGTTTGTGGAGTGTCGAACAGGCGAGTCGGATTGAGATCATGGGGCAGGTGACCCTGGTGTCTCCGCTGATGGACGGCGTCGAACGCGCGCTGCTGTCTTTGAAGCCGCCAGTTGTCGGTGTTCAATCGCATCCTTTCGGCCGTAATCTGGGCTTGTCGAGTTTCCATCCTGGCGGACTCCGTCTCAGCATCCTGATGGGCCTTTGCCACCGCCTCCCTCAGCTTTCCTAACTCTGCATTTATCTCTTCTTGGTTCTCTGGCGTGAGGGGTGTTGACATTAGTCTCGTGATTTCCGCCGCTAAATCCACCAGGAATGCTGACGCACTTCTGGATGACCCGCCGGTCCCATCGCCTCCGGCGGGGTTCTGTGCGGGTTGAGTCGCCCCGGCCATGTAGATGGCGATCTGGCGGCGGGTTCGATCAAGGATTTCCGGATCCATGGCCAATGACAAGCCTCCGAGACCGTCTCCGTGGAGGGACTGGATGGAATCTGAATCGCCCATGGATGATTCGTCGTCAGAGTTGATGGGGGTAACCTCCTGAGCCGCCGCGTGCTCTGGCTCCTCCGACCCCTGCGTGAACCCTACAAAGACCGGGTGGGTCAGATTCCGTGTTATGACTGGATGAACGTACCTGGCCGGCTCGACGATGTCGGAGGAGATGTCCGGCTCAGGAACAGATGACCCGATCATGCCGATGAAGACGTTGATCTTGCCGAAGGGGACCCTGTAGCCTGATTCGAGAGAATTCGCTTCAGGTCCCCATCGTTGGTTGTCGATGTAGGCTATGCCGCGTCGGCTCCAAGTCATGAGCGCCGTCGCATAACTCCCAAACCCTGGTAGGGCTCCCTTTGAGAACTCAACTCCACCGTGCGTAGGCCCCACGGTGGGCGCCAACTGTCGTGGTTTTGTCATGACAGATGTCCTCGTGAAAGGACTTAGTATGGGAACCATCGCACTTTGGTGGCGACTCAAAGGGGTTGAACAGGAGGAACGCGGCGGGTTACCCAGGTTCGGCCCCTCGCGTGGAGGTAATAGCCTACGTCCTGCTTGGCGTGTATTGATGTGGATTCGATTACAAGAAAGGCGTAACTCGCCTTACCTAGCACTCGATGATTTCTAACCTATCTATGTCCCTCCAAACTCGCCTTTATATAGAGGTCGAGGCTTTAGGGTTATACGAGAGTCCCTTCCTCTTTACAAATCGTGACCACCGCGGTCTCTAAGTCGCCGTCTTGCAAAACCCAGAGACCTTCCATAAATCATAACCATCCTGCGGCCTTGAACCGCCCAGGCTGAGGCCCAACTAGCCCCAAAGGATGAATCGCCTTACTAGTAACCCGGCCCATATTGGGCGGGTCACTTAATAAGCAATATCCCCAACATAGGCCCCAAATTGACTTGAATCTTCATGCCAATGCTTCTGTTTTAGTTGAAGGTGATTCACTCCTTCGTGTTCCTTCATACGCCAGAAATTTTAACTCGCCAACCGGTACCGGAAAAATCTTTGAGCCGCCAACGCATTTCCCGTCAGCACCTTCCTTGGCCCTCGATTTTTGGGAAATTTAACACAATCCCAACGGATCTTTTAGCGCATCATTATCCCAAAATTTTCGGACGTCATCATGGCGAATCTTTTATTCCCAAACGGTTCCCGCTCACGGCGCCTCGATCCCAGCGCCCGTCCTGATTAATAGGCGGAAGGGACAAGGCTGACACTGGCCACCTACTAGTCTCGTCAGTCCCCCCCATTATCGCGACAGAAAACCGCACCGCTTCCCGAGGGTTTCTCCGCCGGCCGCAACCTCCGCCCCCGTTCGAGGAGCTCCAGCGCCGCCAGCAAGCCATCGCCGTCGTCAGGCTTCGCACCTTAGTCAATCCGTCTGCCATTATTGTCCATCGCACCATCATCGACAACCTCGCCGTTTGCCCCGAGCTCCGCCGCCGCTGAAGGCCTCTTCGTTCGTCGGGATCCCCACGCTTCCCCGGCAATCTTCGTCACCGCCGGTCTTCTTCGACCGAGAGCATCAGGTTAGGTCCTCGTTCCCCCTCTTAGGAGTAGGTTTATTCTTTGCTCGCATCTTCGCCATTGCCGTAGCTTAGAAGCTTTCCGCTCGTAGTCGTTTATCTCCCTCGAATCCATGAATCCGAGCGCCGCTAGGGTAACCAGTGCTTCGAATAATTTTAACCATTCGCTGTTCTTGCGATTTTCTGAATACAATACCTTCTCCAAACGAGGGGCATTACCTGATATTATATTGTTCAAGCTCAGCCATATTCGTAGGTTTTATATCTGTTCGGCAGATCCATTCCTCATTCACTGTTTGTAAAAAACTGTTTGTAACCTTCATCCCCCCCCCTTAGTGCTTCGGAACGAATAGACCTTACCACCCACAGTAATATTGCTTTTGGAAATAGCCCTGCTTCGATAAGTCGCCACATCAACCTAACCCGGCCTCTTAGTCTGGCGGGTTAATATGAACTGATCCCGATTCACACAGTAGATATTCGAGACATGTAATACCATACTTCTACCTACTTGTAGCATGGGTGCCGTTTTCAAGAGCGATTGGCTTCCTACCAAAGTTGATGATGCTGTTCTAGCTAATTACGTGAAAGCCGGCTGTTTGGATCCTCAAGATGTCATTGGATGGTGCACCGGGTTGGGAGAAGACCTCCCCAACCCCAAAGAAGGGGAAATAGTAGTTTTTGTGGAACACTTGGAACGGGGTTTTAAGCCGCCCGGATCCAAATTTCTTAGGGACGCTTTGACCTTCATGAATGTCCGACTCCAGGATTTGGGACCCAATTCCATAAGCAACTTGAGTCAGTTCCAAGTCCTTTGTGAAGCTTATCTGCGGATCGAGCCTTCCGTTCCCCTATTCTGGCACTTTTTCCATCTGAATTGCCAGACGGAATTCCACAACGGCCCCAGTTTGGAACTCGGCGGTGTCAACGTCCAGCGCCGTAGGGACAGTCCGTTTCCTTCACTCACCATGCCTAGCCATCCCAAGGGCTGGGGTGAATCTTGGTTTTATTGTAAAGAAACGTCCCCTGCTGGTGAGAACAAACTTCTGGGCTACAGGCCAACCCGCCTTCCGGTTAACTTCAAGCTCCCCGACAAGCTCACCGAGGAAGAAGACTCGGAGTTCATCCCAATTTTGTCTGAACTGAGATCCTTGACGAACAATGGTCTTACCGGGGTTGACCTGATCCGCTGTTGGGTCGAATGGCGGATTCTTCCTCTGAGCCGCCGAGATGGTCTATTGTGTGAATTTGACGGCACTCTGGATCATCCCCAATGCTACTTTCACACAGCATTAACGGAGAAAGACATCGTCGCCATCATCAAAAAACTGACCGGCGAGCCCGCAGGAAAGTGCGGCCAAGTCGGCCTTAAGCCCTTCTGCAAGATCAACCCGGCGCCCAAGGTAACCAAAGCTGACCCGCCCTTGATCTTTATTCCTTCTGTTTTATTGTCATTATAACTTCATGCCATATATCTTTTCAGAAAGGCGACAAGTTCTGGTCAGGAGACCTAAAAAGCAAGCCATGAAGACTGCCAAGCCGCCCTCCAAGAAAAACAAGGGCAAAGGTAAATCTGTTGCGGCCGAGCCATCTGAAGTCGACGAATCTCAAGCCGGCGACGCACTTTCAGAGGTACAAATCCGTTCCCTTTTCACTCGCCACCTATTACTTTTGACCTATTATTCATATCTCCCATTCTTCTTGTAACAGAATGAAGATAACGAAAGCCAAGAGGACTCCGTTGAGGTAATTTGACCTATTACTTTCAGAGGTACAAATCCTCCGATTCATCTCCTTCCCCGCCTAAGCCGGCCCGGCGAATATGTGGGAAAGTCCCCTTCTCACATCCAGATGCCCATTTGGACCCAAATTTCTTATTGAAGAGAACACAACACGCCTCAAACCGGAAGACACGAAGTTACTCCGGCGATCTAATATCTGGCTTGCCAGCAACAAACAAAAGAAAAACAAGCGAGGTACCTTCTTTATATAAGAACAACCATTGTTCGTGCTGCTTTGGATTACATCTGCAACCCGCCTGCATTATTAATGTATAATTCCTGCAGAATTCTCCCCCTTCTTCCGGCGACTCAGCAATGTCAACACTTCCACCAATGATTCGAGTTCCAGGGTAAGTCTTTTGCCATGACTTTTTGAGAGTAATGATCTTTTTCAATTCCTTAACACGTTTATCTCCTTTGGTTAGGGCACAAGCCAAAAAAAGGAAAACCAGTGGATCAATCCCTGACGCAACTTCCGAACTTCCAAGGAAATCAACTCCGACTCAAGAGGATCCGGATCACGCTGAGCCGGCAATTCAAGTGGATCTTCCTGAGTCGCCGAAAGGAACAGCGGACGCCCCTGAATCGCCAAACATATTGGCAACAGCGGATGACCCAGATGATGTAGTCATTACTGGTTCTGGCTTTTCCAAGCCGGCGGCGACAGTTCTGTCCAAACACGTAGCATCCTCCTCTCAAGCAATCCCCGAGTCTAGGCTCTCCAAGGCGAAGCTTTCTGACTATGCAAATCTGGAGTTTAAAGAACTCTGTTCTGGCTTCGCAAGTCGCCTGGAAGCGAGCTATGAGATGGAGAAAAATCTGCTGAAGATGTTAAACGACAAACATGAGGTAAACTTTATACTCTATATTATTCCCAGTAACCCCCAAGGGCTGGGTCATCAGTAAAAGATGAGCCGGGTCTTTAAAAAGCTTCGCGACCAGTAACCCCCAAGGGCCGGGTCATCAGTAAAATGATGAGCCAGGTCTTTAAAAAGCTTCGCGACTAGTAAACCCCAAGGGCCGGGTCATCACTAAAATGATGAGCCGGGTCTCGATTTCTGTATAATTTCCCTTGAGAAATTATACATTAGCCCCCAAGTGCCAGGGGTATTGCCTTGCAATAATTGTGAGACTTGTCTTTGTTTTAAACTTTATTTTTTAAATAGGAATACCTTGCCCAGACCGAACTAGCGCTGGGCGACTTGAGGAAAAATTTGGCTGATCAACAAGATGCCCGAACTCAGTCGGAAGATAAATACAAATTGGCTCTGGTTGAACTGGAAAAGCTTAAAGCCGAGTTAGAAAAAACTCAAGCTGACCAAAACGCGGCTTTGAAGAGAGCAGAAAAAGCTGAAGCAAAGCTGGCGAATGTCCAACAGGAGTTGTCCGGCTTAAAGCGTCATATCACTAACATGACGCAAGCCATCTTCGGTAAGCCTTACCTAAATCTCCAACCTTATCCCCTCCTTTGGGCCAAATTTCTGACGTTAAGTTACCGGTTTATCAAATTCCAGGTCCAAGAGTCGCCAACCTGCAAGAAGACTGTGTGTTGATGCTGAAGGCGATCTATACACTGACAGAGCAACTGTACACAGGCAGTGTGTTGACTGTCAAAGCTGTAATGGGCGCAAAAGAGCCGATTAATTCCATCAAGAAAGTACTTGGATGTCTGTCCACACTTCCTCCCCAAATTGGCGAGTTAACTCGGTCAGCCGCCCGGAAAGGCGTCCTGACGGCCCTGAGTCGCTGGTTAGCGTATGATCCGGAGATTAATTTGGAAGAAGTAGCCGCCGGCTTCCCTCAGCTCAAAGACGATGGCTCGGAATTCGTGGAAGAGGATTACCAGAAAGTTGTCAAGGATTCTCGGTTGGCTGCAACTCAACTCGCCGCCAGTCTTGATTTAACGAAGTATCAGGCGGCTTATGACGGTAAGAATAAGAAAATCAGCCCGCCAACCTTCGTGGTGACCAACCTAATTCCTTGGCGACCCAAGAATCCCTTCGACTGGGAAACAGACCTGGCATCAATCTTGACCGATGAAGACGATTTTGCTTCTTTGTCCAGGAGCAATTGGGTCTTGGGCGATTTACAAATCGAAGCTGGTCAGAGCTCACGCCAAGACTTAGCGGAGTAGACTTTTCTTGAATTTGGCCCAAGAGCCATGTAATAGTTAGTACTATCTTTCGATGACATCTTCTGCAAGAAAAACCCTTATACCGCTTTTGAGGCGGTTTGAAATATTTTGTTAGTCCTTATAAGAATCTTCTGCAATGCTTAATCCGGCATGGATGAAACCTTGAACACATTATCTGTGAAAACAAAAGAACTTCAAATAGTTTCAGCGAACATGCAGTAAGGATAAAAATCTCCAAGATTTAATCATAACACGAGTAATTTTGTCGGCTCATACGGTCGCGACAGGGGGAGGCGAGTCAGAAAGCTCGTGCACCCACCTTAAATGCAGGTTTCGTCGGCTCATACGGTCGCGACAGGGGGAGGCGAGTCAGAAGGCTCGTGCACCCACCCTAAATGCAGGTTTCGTCGGCTCATACGGTCGCGACAGGGGGAGGCGAGTCAGAACGCTCGTGCACCCACCCTAAATGCAGGTTTCGTCGGCTCATACGGTCGCGACAGGGGGAGGCGAGTCAGAAAGCTCGTGCACCCACCGTAAATGCAGGTTTCGTCGGCTCATACGGTCGCGACAGGGGGAGGCGAGTCAGAAAGCTCGTGCACCCACCCTAAATGCAGGTTTCGTCGGCTCATACGGTCGCGACAGGGGGAGGCGAGTCAGAAAGCTCGTGCACCCACCCTAAATGCAGGTTTCGTCGGCTCATACGGTCACGACAGGGGGAGGCGAGTCAGAAATCTCGTGCACCCACCCTAAATGCAGGTTTCGTCGGCTCATACGGTCGCGACAGGGGGAGGCGAGTCAGAAAGCTCGTGCACCCACCCTAAATGCATGTTCTGTCGGCTCATAAGGTCGCAACAGGATGACACAAATTGCTCTTTTTAAGGAAGAAGCCCCCAAGTCGGGGAACATTTTATTACTTCATAATGAAACTGAAAAACTTACAAAGCATGGAGTTTTTAAGAACTCAAGTGTAGTAAGGCCGCAAATGGGCAATATTCCAAGGGCGAGTTGACTCAGCCTCCGTAGTCGGTCGATCAGGCCAAAGATCCATCAAGTAGTAAGAGCCATTGCGGAGGTTCTTGTTGACGACGAAAGGCCCTTCCCAAGGGGGTGAGAGCTTGTGCATGCCTGCCCGATGTTGTATCAGACGAAGTACCAAGTCGCCCTCCTGGAAAGCCCGACTCTTAACCCGGCGACTATGATAACGCTGCAGATCTTGCTGATAGATAGCTGAACGAGCCGCCGCTAAGTCACGCGCCTCTTCCAAGGCATCCAAGGAATCCTGACGCGCCAACTCATTATCTTGCTCCACATATGCGGCGACTCTAAGAGAATCATGTCTTATGTCGGTAGGAAGGACAGCTTCTGCTCCATAGACCAAAAAGAAAGGGGTGAACCCCGTGGATCGATTCGGGGTGGTCCGGATGCTCCATAATACCGAAGGTAGTTCCTCAACCCAACACCCTGGAGTTCTTTCCAGGGGAACCATGATGCGAGGTTTAATCCCTCGTAGGACTTCCTGATTCGCCCGCTCTGCTTGCCCGTTAGACTGCGGGTGAGCAACTGCCGAAATATCAAGCCGGATATGTTCACGGCGACAGAAATCCAGCATCGCTCCTTGGGACAAGTTAGTACCGTTGTCCGTGATAATACTGTGTGGATATCCAAAACGGAAAATCAGTTTTTTCAGAAATTTGACCGCAGTCTCTGCATCGCAAGCCCCAACAGGTTCCGCCTCAACCCATTTAGTGAACTTATCAACCGCCACCAATAAGTGAGTTTTCTTGTTGGAGGACATCTTAAAGGGACCAACCATGTCCAGCCCCCAGACCGCGAAAGGCCAAGTAATGGGAATCATCCTCAATTCTTGAGCCGGCACATGAGCCTGTCTCCCATATCGTTGGCACCCCTCACACCGCCGTACTATATCTTCTGCATCTGTGTGAGCCGTCAACCAGAAGAAACCATGTCGAAAAGCTTTTGATACCAAAGAACGTGACCCGGCGTGATGCCCGCAGTCTCCAGAATAGATGTCATTTAGGATTATGCATCCTTCCTCGGAAGAAACGCACCGCTGAAAGACCCCTGAAGCACTTCGTTTATATAGCTCGCCATTAATGATGACCGTGGATTTGCTACGTCGAACGATCTGGCGAGCCAAAACTTCGTCAGTGGGTAACTCGCCACGAGCGAGATAAGTCAGATAAGGAAGAGCCCAATCCGGAGTGACATGGAGAGCCGCCACAAGCTGAGACTCGGGATCTGGTATCGCCAATTCCTCCTCCGTGGGTACAGTCACAGACGGTTTATGCAAGACATCCAAGAAAACATTAGGGGGGACCGGTTTTCTCTGTGAGCCGAGTCGCGAGAGGGCATCAGCTGCTTCGTTGAGTCGCCGATCAACATGATCAACCTGGTACCCATGAAAATAGCCCGCCACGTCAGATACAGCTCGCCTGTAAGCCGCCATCATAGGATCTCGAGAGTCCCAGGTGCCCGAAACCTGTTGCGCCACCAAATCTGAATCCCCAAAGCATCTGACTCGGGTTAGGTTCATCTCTTTTGCCAGTCGCAAACGTGAAGCAGAGCTTCATATTCTGCCGCATTATTTGTGCAAGGGAACATGAGCCGGAGAACGTAGCAGAACTTATCTCCTTGAGGGGATATCAACACCACACCTGCCCCGAGCCCTCCAACTGCCTGGATCCATCAAAATAAATAGTCCAATAGGTAAGGTCAGGCCGATCTTCCGAAGCCTGAAGCTCCGTCCAATCGTTAACGAAATCAACTAGTGCCTGGGACTTGATGGCCGTGCGGGGGGTATATTGTATGTGATGCGACCCAAGCTCTATTGCCCATTTGGCGATTCGCCCTGTTGCCTCCCGGTTTTGAATGACGTCACCGAGGGGCGCGGAACTGACCACGGTGATCGGGTGTTCCTGGAAATAATGTTTAAGCTTTCGACTCGCCATGAACACCCCATAGACCAGTTTCTGCCAATGTGGGTATCGCTGTTTGGAAAGAGTTAACACCTCACTGATAAAGTACACCGGGCGTTGCACCGGGTATTCCTTTCCTTCCTCCTTTCTTTCGACGACCACAGCCACGCTGACCGCTTTGGAATTCGCGGCGATATACAGGAGCATAGGCTCCTTTTCAGTCGGGGCCGCCAGGACCGGCGGGTTAACCAATTGATGTTTCAAGGCCTGAAATGCCTCGTCTGCCTCCTCTGTCCATAAGAATCGGTCGGACTTTCTCAACAATTGATAAAGAGGAATCGCCTTTTCTCCAAGGCGGCTCACGAAACGACTGAGAGCCGCAATGCGACCCGCCAATCGCTGAACTTGATTAACATTCGTCGGCTTGCCGAGGGAAGTAACCGCTTCAATTTTTTCCGGGTTAGCCTCGATGCCATGCTCCGATACCAAGAAACCTAGTAGTTTTCCCGCAGGTACGCCGAAAACGCACTTGGTAGGATGTAGCTTCATCTGATATACCCGTAAATTATCAAAGGTTTCCTTAAGGTCTTCCAGAAGTGTCTCCTCCTGGCGGGTCTTGATCACAATGTCGTCAACAAAGGCATGGACGTTGCGGCCAATTTGGTTATGAAGACAATTCTGGATGCAGCGTTGGTAAGTCGCCCCTGCGCTCTTGAGCCCGAACGGCATGGACACATAGCAAAAGGCCCCGAAGGGGGTTATGAAGGTCATCTTCTCCTGATCTTCCACAACCATTTTGATCTGATGATAACCTGAATAGGCGTCCAAAAAGCACAATCGCTCGCATCCCGCCACTGAGTCAATGATTTGGTCGATGCGGGGAAGAGCGAAAGGATCCTTGGGACAAGCCCTGTTGAGGTCCGTATAGTCAATACACATACGGAACGTGCCATTCTTCTTGAGCACTAACACCGGGTTAGCTAGCCATTTGGGGTGAAAGACTTCCACGATGAACCCGGCGGCTAAAAGACGGGCGACTTCCTCTCCAATCGCCTTCCGTCGCTCCTCGTTAAACCTGTGAAGGTATTTGGACAAGTTTGCATTTTGGGTCAATATTAAGATGGTGCTCAGCGAATTCTCTCGGTACACCCGGCATGTCAGAGGGCTTCCATGCGAAGATGTCCCGATTCTCACGGATGAATTCGATGAGCGCGCTTTCCTATTTGGGGTCCAGACCCGTCCCAATGGTAAACTGCTTGGATGAATCGCCAGGGACGAAGTCGACTGTCTTCGTGTCATCCGTTGGTTTGAACTTGAGGGCGACTCGGAATCTGTAGTCGGCTTCTTTAGTGGTGACATGTCTGCCGGGTCAACATTTGCCCGATGGTTTTTGAGCTCTTCCGCCGCGCAGGCGACTTCCGCATAGGCCGCGTCTCCTTCCTCACACTCGTTTGCGATTCTTCTATCTCCGTCAATCGTGATGGGTCCTTTAGGACCAGGCATTTTGAGCTTGAGGTAGACGTAGCACGGGCGGGCCATGAAGCGAGCGTAAGCCGGTCGCCCGAACAGCGCATGGTACGGGCTTTTCAGTTTGACCACCTCGAAGACCAGAGACTCCGACCTGTAATTCTGCGCAGTTCCAAACGCTACTGAGAGCTTGACCCGGCCTATGGGATAAGCCGATTTGCCCGGGACGATGCCGTGGAAGACCGTGGTTGAAGGCATCAAGTCTTTCTCCAATAGATTCATCCTCCGGAAGGTGTCGAAGTATAGGATATTAATGCTGCTGCCGCCATCCATTAGTACTTTCGACAGAGTGTAGCCCCCCACTTGGGGAGCCACGACTAATGCCAAGTCGCCCGGGTTATCTATTCTCGGTGGGTGATCCTCTCTGCTCCATGTTATGGTCTGTTCGGACCAGTGGAGATATCTAGGAATTGCCGGCTCAGTTACGCTGTACGCCCGGTGATTTACCTTTTTATCATGCCTGCAAGCATTAGTGGTGAAAACATGGTACTGCCCATTACTTAGCTGTTTAGGATTGTTGCGGAAGCCCCCCTGGTCGTCCTGGTCCTACGGAGCCCCCTGTGGGGGCGGCTGCTGGAAAACTCCCGGTGGGTTGTACCGCCGTTGGTGGTGCACCGGGTACTGGCCGCCACCTGGCTGCGGGCCCCCCTGTGCCTCTTGTTCGGGAAAACCGCCGAAGGGGTTGTGCCTTTGGTTGGGCATGGCGAGTTGGTCCTGGCGACGGTTCGGATCTTCGCTTTGGCTCTTTTTGATTGCCTCGGCCCGAAATTCTCGCATCACGAAACAGTTCTCCCAAGAGTGGCCCGCCGGGCCGTCGGCCGTGGCGTGGTGCGGGCAAGGGCCTTTGGGTAGCTCTTCGTAATTACGCGGCCTTTTCCCACTGAAGCCTCGATTCTTCTTTTTGCCGTCATTGGCGTTGGTGTTGGCAACCAGATCCGAGGGCTCCTCCTGTGGCCTACGCTTGCCATTGGTCCCCTGGTTGTGACGGTTGCGGCCTTGGAGGCGGGTGTGGTTTTTGGTTGAATCGCCCTGCTTGGACGAGTTACCCTTACCATCCTCGCCGGGATCCTTGGTATCATCGGCCTCAGCGTACCTAGTGAGGGTATCCATCAGCTCGCCCATATCCTGAACTTTCCGTTTGAGTCGCCCCAATTTCTAGACCAGCGGTTCATAGTGGTAGTTGTGCTCGAGGATAAGCACAGCTTGCGCTGCCGTGATGCCATCCGATGAATGGATAATTTCCGCGACTCGCCGCGACCAATGGTGCGCCGACTCATCTAGGCGTTGTACGCAGTGTTGCAAGTCGACGATCGTCATCGGCCGTTTACAGGTTCCCCGGATGTTTTTGATGAAACGCTCCTTCAGCTCGACCCAGGACTGGATAGAATTGGGGGGTAAGTTTTTCAACCAAGTGCGTGCCAATCCCTCGAGCATCATGGTGAAATATCTGGCGCAAACCGTCTTGTTTACGTCGAGCATGTCCATGGCGATCTCATAGCCCTCGATCCAAGATGTTGGTTCGAGATCTGGTGTGTAATTAGGCACCTTTCTTGGTCCTTTGAAATCCTTGGGCATTCTTTTGTTTCGAAGGGCCAGGGACAAGCAGGGCACCCCAACTCGCCCTCCGGTCCCCGCGGTAGGAGTCTGAGCCTCTTGAATGTTGGGTGGACCTCTGCCCGGCGGGTTCCGCTCGGGCGGGTTGTCCTGCGGGAAGTGTCGCGGGGCACTGTTTACGGGTGGCTGATCCTCCGGCCTACTCCTGGTATAGCTCGCCTGGGGGTGGAGTGCAATCGCTCAGGGCTGTGCGAGAACTGCGCGTTTTGGACCACCGCCGTTTTCAACATCTCGATGGCGTTCCTTGCTTCGATCTCAGCTGGGGTGTTGCCGTGGATCGGAAGAGACTCCAGATGGCACGTTGTAGCAAGCACGTTATCCACCGGGTTAGAGAAGTGGCCTCGAGGGGTACGGAAACGAGGAATTTGACCCTCAGTCGGCTGAATCGGCGGGTTAGGAGGGCGGCCCGGTCCTCCTGCTGGGGCGACTCCCATCCCGGGTGTTTGGGGAGTGTCGAACAGGCGAGTCGGATTGAGATCATGGGGCAGGTGACCCTGGTGTCTCCGCTGATGGACGGCGTCGAACGCGCGCTGCTGTCTTTGAAGCCGCTAGTTGTCGGTGTTCAATCGCATCCTTTCGGCCGTAATCTGGGCTTGTCGAGTTTCCATCCTGGCGGACTCCGTCTCAGCATCCTGATGGGCCTTTGCCACCGCCTCCCTCAGCTTTCCTAACTCTGCGTTTATCTCTTCTTGGTTCTCTGGCGTGAGGGGGGTTGACATTAGTCTCGTGATTTCCGCCGCTAAATCCACCAGGAATGCTGACGCACTTCTGGATGACCCGCCGGTCCCATCGCCTCCGGCGGGGTTCTGTGCGGGTTGAGTCGCCCCGGCCATGTAGATGGCGATCTGGCGGCGGGTTCGATCAAGGATTTCCGGATCCATGGCCAATGACAAGCCTCCGAGACCGTCTCCGTGGAGGGACTGGATGGAATCTGAATCGCCCATGGATGATTTGTCGTCAGAGTTGATGGGGGTAACCTCCTGAGCCGCCGCGTGCTCTGGCTCCTCCGACCCCTGCGTGAACCCTACAAAGACCGGGTGGGTCAGATTCCGTGTTATGACTGGATGAACGTACCTGGCCGGCTCGACGATGTCGGAGGAGATGTCCGGCTCAGGAACAGATGACCCGATCATGCCGATGAAGACGTTGATCTTGCCGAAGGGGACCCTGTAGCCTGATTCGAGAGAATTCGCTTCAGGTCCCCATCGTTGGTTGTCGATGTAGGCTATGCCGCGTCGGCTCCAAGTCATGAGCGCCGTCGCATAACTCCCAAACCCTGGTAGGGCTCCCTTTGAGAACTCAACTCCACCGTGCGTAGGCCCCACGGTGGGCGCCAACTGTCGTGGTTTTGTCACGACAGATGTCCTCGTGAAAGGACTTAGTATGGGAACCATCGCACTTTGGTGGCGACTCAAAGGGGTTGAACAGGAGGAACGCGGCGGGTTACCCAGGTTCGGCCCCTCGCGTGGAGGTAATAGCCTACGTCCTGCTTGGCGTGTATTGATGTGGATTCGATTACAAGAAAGGCGTAACTCGCCTTACCTAGAACTCGATGATTTCTAACCTATCTATGTCCCTCCAAACTCGCCTTTATATAGAGGTCGAGGCTTTAGGGTTATACAAGAGTCCCTTCCTCTTTACAAATCATGACCACCGCGGTCTCTAAGTCGCCGTCTTGCAAAACCCAGAGACCTTGCATAAATCATAACCATCCTGCGGCCTTGAACCGCCCAGGCTGAGGCACAACTAGCCCCAAAGGATGAATCGCCTTACTAGTAACCCGGCCCATATTGGGCGGGTCACTTAATAAGCAATATCCCCAACAGTGGGTATAGAACTTGCCCGAGATTCGATCGTCGGTATACCTATACCTTGTTCAATCTCGTTACCGGTAAGTCTCTTTACTCGTTCCGTAGCACGTCATCGTGTGACTAACTCCTTAGTCACATTGAGCTCATGATGATGTTCTACCGAGTGGGCCCAGAGATACCTCTCCGTCTCACGGAGTGACAAATCCCGATCTCAATTCGTGCCAACCCAACAGACACTTTCGAAGGTACCCGTAGTGCACCTTTCTAGTCACCCAGTTACGTTGTGACGTTTGATACACCCAAAGCACTCCTACGGTATCCGGGAGTTGCACAATCACACGGTCGAAGGAAAAGATACTTGACATTAGAAAAGCATTAGCATATGAACAATACGATCTAGTGCTAGGCTTAGGATTGGGTATTGTCCATCACATCATTCTCCCAATGATGTGATCCCGTTATCAATGACATCTAATGCCCATGATCAGGAAACCATGATCATCTATTGACTAACAAGCTAGCCAACTAGAGGCTTGCTAGGGACACATTTTGATCTATTTATTCACACATGTATTACTGTTTCCTGTTAATACAATTATAGCATGAACAATAGACGATTATCATGAACAAGGAAATATGATAATAACCATTTTATTATTGCTTCTAGGGCATATTTCCATCAGTTCTTTGCTCCAATATTCCTCATATGTTCCAAAAAAATTGTCAAAAAGTTTTAGGCGATTCCGAGAACTTCCATTTTCTGCACAAAAAAATAATACCATGGTAATTCTGCTGAAAACAACATCAGTGGGTTAATTCTAAATAAATCATACAAAGTGCATCAAATCCATATAAAAGTATTGTAAACATTGGCAATCATGGCATGAATACATCATAAATTGTCGATATGTTGCAGACGTATCAGTGCCACAGGGAAGAGCATTGACAACACCCCGATAAAATACAGTGGCGACGAACCACCCAAGCGCCCGTGTTGGCACAAAAAACAAGGCACGCAAGGGCAGGGAAAGCAATACTGGCATCTGATACGTCTCAAACGTATATATAATTTTTTATGGTTTCACGCTGTTATCTTCTCAACTTTGGATGTTTTGTTTACCTTTTATATCATTTTTGGGACTAACTTATTAACTCAGTGCCAAGTGCCAGTTCCTGTTCTTTGTGTGTTTTTGACTCTTTTCAGATCTGATTTTGGAACGGAGTCCAAACGGAATAAAATCCCCAAAATGAATTTTTCCAGAAAGGAAGAAGATCGGGAGGCTTGAGGGCCAAGCAAGTGGGCCCACAGGGGGCCCACAAGCCCTGTTGTCACGCCAAGGGGGTGAGGCCGCAACAACCAAGCTTGTGGTCCCCTGGCGCTCCCCTGCCCTAGGTCTTTGGCCTATATATTCCCTAAAAATCCAGAAAAAATCAGCGGATCCACGAAAACAATTTTCCGCCGCCGCAAGCTTCCGTTTCCGCGAGATCTCATCTGGAGACCCTTCCCGGTGCCCTGCCAGAGGGGACTTTGGAGTTGGAGGGCTTCTTCATCAACATCATCACCCCTCCAATGACTCATGAGTAGTTCACTTCAGACCTACGGGTCTGTAGTTGGAGGGCTTCTACTCTCTCTTGGATTTTCAATACAAAGTTCTCCATGATCTTCATGGAGATCTATCCGATGTAATCCTCTTTGGCGGTGTGTTTGTCGAGATCCGATGAATTGTGGATTTGTGATCAGATTGTCTATGATATATATTTGAGTCTTTGCTGATTTATTATACGCATGATTTGATATCCTTGTAAGTCTCTCCGAGTCTTGGGTTTTGTTTGGCCAACTAGATCTATGATTCTTGCAATGGGAGATGTGCTTGGTTTTGGGTTCATACCGTGTGGTGATCTTTCCCAGTGACAGAAAGGGCAGCAAGGCACACATCGTGTTGTTACCATCAAGGGTAACAACATGGGCTTTTATCGTAGATACGAGATTGTCCATCAACATCATGTCATCTTGCTTAAGGCGTTACTCTGTTCTCATGAACTTAATACACTAGATGCATGCTGGATAGCGGTCGACGTGTGGAGTAATAGTAGTAGATGCAGAAAGTATCGGTCTACTTGTTTTGGACGTGATGCCTATAGATATAATCATTGCCATAGATAACGTCACGACTTTGCGTGGTTCTATCAATTGCTCGACAGTAATTCGTTCACCCACCGTCTATTTGCTTTCATGAGAGAAGACACTAGTGAACACTACGGCCCCCGGGTCTATTCACATCTATCGTTTCCACTTTCCTTTTACTTTGCTTTGTTTCTTTGTTGCTTTCAGTTCTCACCTGGAAAACAATCTATAAGGGATTGACAACCCCTTCATAGCGTTGGGAGCAAGCTCTTTGTGTTTGTGCAGGTACTTATGATATTCCTTCACTGGATCGATACCTTGGTTCTCAAAACTAAGGGAAATACTTACCACCGCTTTGCTACATCACCCTTTCCGCTTCGAGGGAACACCAACGCAAGGCTCCAAGGCCGCAGGGGAATCCTTTGCATATTTTCCTAGGAAGTCCCTAAAGGCGTAGCCGTAGCAGAAGGATTCCTGGTGCCATTGCTGAGGAGTATCAAGAATAGTCTCCCGTCAGCACGCTTGTTTCTTGCGCCGTTGGAAGGTCTTTTGTTGCAGTAGCAGAAGTATTTCTGGCGCCGTTGCCGGGGAAGGAGAGATCTCTCCAAGTAGGCCTCACAAACTCATCTCTTGCATTTAATTTTTTTGCCAGTTGCCTCTCGTTTTCCTCTCCCCCACTTCACATTTGCCGTTTTCATTTGTCTTTTTCCTTTGCAGTTTTCTTTTGCCTTTTGCCTTTTTGCCGTTTTCCTTCGCCGGTTTTCTTGCTTGCTTGTGTGCTTGTTTGTTTGTTGAAGTCATCATGGCTGAAAACACCAAACTTTGCGACTTCTCGAGTACCAATAATTATGATTTTATTCGTACTGCGATTGCTCCCGCCACTAGTGCGGAATTGTATGAAATCAACGCAGCTTTGCTGAATATTGTTACGAAAGAGCAATTCTTTGGCCTTCCTAGTGAAGATGCCGCATCCCATCTCAATACCTTCATTGAGCTTTGTGATATGCAAAAGAAAAAATATGTGGATAATGATGTGATTAAGTTGAAGCTTTTTTCCTTTCTCGTTGCTAGATCGTGCAAAAACTTGGTTTTCTAATTTGCCTAAAAATAGTATCGATTCTTTGGATAAGTGCAAAGATGCTTACATATCCAAGTATTTTCCGCTGGCTAAGATTATCTCCTTATGTAACGATATCATGAATTTCAATAAACTTGATCATGAACACATTCCACAATCTTGGGAGAGGATGAAGTTAATGATTAGAAATTGTCCCGCTCATGGCTTGAGTTTGTGGATGATTATACAAATCTTTTACGCTGGCTGGAATTTTTCCTCTCGCAATATCTTGGGCTCCGCCTCAGGTGGAACGTTCATGGAAATCACGTTAGGAGACGCTACAAAACTCCTAGACAATATCATGACCAACTACTCTCAGTGGCACACTGAAAGGTCACCTGCTAGCAAAAAGGTACACGCTATAGAAGAAATTAACTCGGTTAGTGCTAAGATGGACGAGTTGATGAATTTGGTTGCTAGTAGAAATGCTCCTTTAGATCCTAATGACATGCCACTATCTTCCTTGATTGAGAGTAGCAATGCTAGTTTGGACGTTAATTTTGTTGGTAGGAACAATTTTGGCAACAACAATGCTTTTAGAGGAAACTATGTTCCTAGTCCTTTTCCTAGTAACTCATCTAACAATTATGGCAATTCCTACAACAACACTTATGGAAATCACAACAAATTACCCTCTGATTTAGAGAGTAATATCAAAGAGTTCATCCACTCTCAAAATATTTTCAATGCGTCCATAGAGGAAAAACTACTCAAAATTGACGATTTGTCTAAGAGCGTTGATAGGATGTCTTGTGATATTGATGCTTTGAAAGTTAGATGTGCTCCTCCCAAGGTCAACTTGGATGAAACTTTAAAAGCTATGCGTGTCTCCATGAACGAGAGCAAAGAAAGAACCGCCCAAATTCGCGCTAGGCATGAATGGTTTAAAAGGGTGCGTTCTAGTGATGCAAATCACGAAGATCTTAAAGTGCTTGATGTGACTCCTCTTGAATCTTTGTTTTCGCGTGTCAAACCTATTGATGAAGGGGCTGGATATGAATCCACTTTGGTTGAAAAACGCCCCAATGATTCGGAGTGCACCTATCTTGATGATAAAGGTGTGGAGAGTGGAGTATAAGAAATCAAAATTTTGGGTAGTAATGAAACTCCCACTTTGGATTTCAAGGAATTCAACTATGATAGTTGCTCCTTGTTCATTTCTTTGATGCAATCCATTGCAAACTCTCCATATGCTTATAGCCAAAGCAAAGCCTTTACCGCACATATCCTAGATGCTATGATGAAATCTCTTGAAGAGAAGCTCGAACTAGAAGTCTATATACCTAGAAAACTTCATCATGAGTGGAAATCTACTATCAAAATCAAGATCAAAAACTATGAGTGCAATGCTTTGTGTGATTTGGTGCTAGTGTTTCCGCGATTCCAAAGTCTTTATGTGATATTCTTAGTTTTCATGAGATTGAAGAGTGTTCTCTTAATTTGCATCTTGCGGATTCTACTATCAAGAAACCCATGGGAAGGATCGATCATGTTCTTATTGTTGCAAATAAGAACTATGTACCTGTGGATTTCATTGTACTTGACATAGATTGCAATCCTTCATGTCCCATTATTCTTGGTAGACCTTTCCTAAGGACTATTGGTGCTATCATCAATATGAAGGAAGGGAATATTAGATTTCAGTTTCCCCTAAAGAAGGGCATGGAGCATTTTACTAGAAAGAAAATAAGATTTCCTTATGAATATATGATGAGGGCTACATATGGTTTGAGCACCAAGGATGACTATACGTGATTCCATCACCTTATGCCTAGCTAAGGGCGTTAAACAATAGCGCTTGTTGGGAGGCAACCCAACGAATCTATTATTTTTCTTTCTGTTTTGTATTTTCCACACTTTCATAATTCTGTTATGATTGTGTTTTTTGTGTTTCTTTTTGCGTTTGTGCCAAGCAAAACCGTTATGATTACTCTTGGGGATGATCGTTTGGTCATGCTGGAAAAGACAGAAACTTTCTGCTCACGAAAAGAATTTTCATTGTTTTTCTGTAAGAGATTTTGAGTTGATTCTTTTTGCTTCTGATTGGTACGCAAATTCTTCAGACTGTCGTAATTGTTCCGAATTTTGGAAGTACTAGAAGTATATGGAGTATACAGATTGCTACAGACTGGTCTGCTGTTAACAGATTCTGTTTTTGTTGTGTTGGTTGCTTATTTTGATGAAACTATGGATAGTATCGGGGGGTATTAGCCATGGAAGATTGAAAATACAGTAACCCAACATCAACATAATTAGAATTTAAGTTTGCTACAGTACCTAAGGAAGTGGTGGTTTTATTTCTTATACTAGTGTTATCACGAGTTTCTGTTTAAGTTTCGTGTTGTGAAGTTTTCAAGTTTTGGGTGAAGTTCTTATGGACAAAAAGATAAAGAGTGGCAAGATCTCAAGCTTGGGGATGCCCAAGGCACCCCAAGATGATTCAAGGATGCCGTAAAAGCCTAAGCTTGGGGATGCCCCGGGAAGGCATCCCCTCTTTTGTCTTCAATCCATCGGTAACGTTACTTGGGGCTATATTTTTATTCACCACATGTTATGTGTTTTGCTTGGAGCGTCTTGTATCGTAGCAGTCTTTTATTTTTGTTGTGTCACAATCATCCTTGCTACACACCTAGAGAGAGAGACATGCACTCACCGTGATTTTGTCGAGCTTCACTTATATCCTCTGGTAGACAATTCAACTCACATGTGCTTCACTTCTATCTTTTGAGCTAGTTGGTTTTGCTCTATGTGCTTCACTTATATCTTTTAGAGCATGGCGGTGCGTGGATTGGTAGTTGATCTATGCTTTAAAAGTAGTCTCAAAAGGGGTAGTTATCCAAAGGGATACGAAAACTTCCATCCTCATGTGCATTGAATAGTTAGAAAAGTTTGATTCATCTCAACTAGTTTTGAGTTGTGGTTATGGTAATATTGAAGTTATATTAGTAAGGTGTTGTGGATCTAGAAATACTTGTGTTGAAGTTACTGATTCCCGTAGCATGCACGTACGGTGAACCGATATGTGATGAAATCTGAGCATGATTAGTCTATTGATTGTCATCCTTTGTGTGGCGGTCGGGATCGCGCGATGGTTTATACCTACCAACCCTTCCCCTAGGAGTATGCATTGAATGCTTTGTTTCGATTACTAATAAAACTTCTGCAACAAGTATATGAGTTCTTCATGACTAATGTTGAGTCCATGGTTTAGATGCACTTTCACCTTCCACCATCACTATATTTTTTAGTGCCGTGCAACTTTCGCCGGTGCACAAAACCCACCGTTAGCCTCCCTCAAAACAGCCACCATACCTACCTACTATGGCTTTTTCAAAGTTATTCCGATATATATTGCCATGCAACTACCACCATGACATGTGCCACCACGTCTACATTGCCATTGCATGATCGTAAGATAGCTAGCATGATGTCTCCATTAATGTCTATGCCATGCTAGATCATTGTCACGGTACACTACCGAAGGCATTCCACATAGAGTCATCATTGCTCTAAGTTTTGAGTTGTAAGTGTGATGATCATCATTGATGGAGTATTGTCCCATGTGAGGAAATAAAAGAGGCCAAAGATGCCCACCAAAATATAAAAAAATATAAAAAAAGAGAGGCCAAAGAGCCCATCCAAAAAAATGAGAGAAAAAGAGAGAAGGGACAATGCTACCAGCTTTCCACACTTGTGCATATTAAGCACCATGATCTTCATGACTAAGAGTCTCTCGTTTTGTCACCACCATATAGCTAGTGGGAAACTTTCATTATATAACTTGGCTTGTATATTCCAATGATAGGCTTACTCAAATTTGCCTTAGGTCTTCGTGAGCAAGCAAATTGGATGCACACCCACTAGTTTTCTTGAAGAGCTTTCACCTGCCCTTAGCTCTAGTGCATCATTTGCATGGCAATCCCTACTCATTCACGTTGATATCTATTGATGATCATCTACATAGCTCATTGATATGCCTAGTCAATGTGATCATCTTCTCCTTCTTTTGTCTTGCAACCTCCACCACACTCCACACCACTTATAGTGCTAAAACCATGGCTCACACTCATGTATTGCGTGAGAGTTGAAAAAGTTTGAGAAAGTAAAGGTGTGAAAATAATTACTTGGCCAATACCGGGGTTGTGCATGATTTAAATTCGTTCTGCAATGATGATAGAGCATAGCCAGACTATATGATTTTGTAGGGATAACTTTTTCTTTTGGCCTTGTTATTTTGAAAGTTCATGATTACCTTGCTAGTTTGCTTGAATTATTATTGTCTCCACGTCAATAGCAAACTATTGTTTTGAATCTAATGGATCTGAACATTCACGTCACGTAAGAGGAGTTACAAAGGACATCTATGCTAGGTTGCATGAAAGCATCAAAAATTCATTCTTTATCACTTCCCTACTCGAGGACGAACACGAGTTAAGCTTGGGGATGCCTGATACGTCTCAAACGTATCTATAATTTTTGATGGTTTCAAGTTGTTATCTTGTCAACTTTGGATGTTTTGTTTACCTTTTATATCTTTTTTGGGACTAACTTATTAACTCAGTGCCAAGTGCAAGTTCTTGTTTTTTGTGTTTTTGACTCTTTTCATATCTGATTTTGGAACGGAGTCCAAACGGAATAAAATCCCCGAAATGAACTTTTCCAGAACGGAAGAAGATTAGGAGGATTGAGGGCCAATCAAGTGTGCCCACAAGCCCTATTGCCGCGGCTAGGGGGGAGGCCGCGACAACCAAGCTTTTGGCCCCCCTGGTGCTCCCCTCCCTAGGTCTTTGGCCTATATATTCCCTAAACATTCAGAAAAAATCAGGGGATCCACAAAATCACTTTTCCGCCGCCACAAGCTTCCATTTCCGCGAGATCTCATCTGGAGACCCTTCCCGATGCCCTGCCGGAGGGGACTTCGGAGTTGGAGGGCTTCTTCATCAACATCATTGCCCCTCCAATGACTCGTGAGTAGTTCACTTCAGACCTACGGGTCCGTAGTTAGTAGCTAGATGACTTCTTCTCTCTCTTGGATCTTCAATACAAAGTTCTCCGTGATGTTCATGGAGATCTATCCGATGTAATCCTCTTTGGCAGTGTGTTTGTCGAGATCCGATGAATTGTGGATTTATGATCAGATTATCTATGATATATATTTGAGTCTCTGTTGATTTCTTATATGCATGATTTGATATCCTTGTAAGTCTCTCAGAGTCTTGGATTTTGTTTGGCCAACTAGATCTATGTTTCTTGCAATGGGAGAAGTGCTTGGTTTTGGGTTCATACCGTGTGGTGACCTTTCCAAGTGATAGAAAGGGCAGCAAGGCACACATCATGTTGTTGCCATCAAGGGTAACAAGATGGGCTTTTATCGTAGATATGAGATTGTCCATCTATACCGTGTCATCTTGCTTACGGCTTTACTCTGTTCTCATGAACTTAATACACTAGATGCACGCTGGATAGCGGTCGACGTGTGGAGTAATTGTAGTAGATGCAGAAAGTATCGGTCTACTTGTTTTGGACGTGATGCATATAGATATAATCATTGCCATAGATAACGTCACGACTTTGCGCGGTTCTATCAATTGCTCGACAGTAATTCGTTCACCCACCGTCTACTTTCTTTCATGAGAGAAGACACTAGTGAAGACTACGGCCCCCAGGTCTATTCACACCTATTATTTCCACTTTCGCTTTTACTTTGCTTTATTTCTTTCTTGCTTTCAGTTCTCACTTGGCAAACAATCTATAAGGGATTGACAACCCCTTCATAGCGTTGGGAGCAACCTCTTTGTGTTTGTGTAGGTACTTGTGATATTCCTTCACTGGATCGATACCTTGGTTCTCAAAACTGAGGGAAATACTTACCACCGCTGTGCTACATCACCCTTTCAGCTTCGAGGGAATACCAAAGCAAGGCTCCAAGGTCGCGGGGGAATCATTTGCATATTTTCCTAGGAAGTACCTAAAGGCGTAGCCGTAGCAGAAGTATTCCTGGTGCCGTTGCTGAGGAGCATTGATGACCCACAAGTATAGGGGATCAATCGTAGTCCTTTCGATAAGTAAGAGTGTCGAACCCAACGAGGAGCGAAAGGCTGTGAGAAACGGTTTTCAGCAAGGTAATGACTGCAAGCACTGAAAGTAGCGGTAACAAGTGATGATATAGCGAGGTGAAATGTAGCAAGTGAAAAGTAACAAGTAACAAGTAGTAGAAATGGTGCAGCAAGTGGCCCAATCACTTTTGTAGCAAGGGAAAAGCATGAACAAAGTTTTATAGGAGAAAAAACGCTCCCGAGGACACAAGGGAATTTCTGTCATGCTAGTTTCATCATGTTCACGTGATTCGCGTTCGTCACTTTGATAGTTTGATATGTGGGTGGACCGGCGCTTGGGTACTGCCCTTACTTGGACAAGCATCCCACTTATGATTAACCCCTCTCGCAAGCATCCGCAACTACGAAATAAGAATTAAGACAACGTCTAACCATAGCATTAAACTAGTGGATCCAAATCAGCAACTTACGAAGCAACGCATAGACTAGGGTTTAAGCTTTTGTCACTCCAGCAACCCATCATCTACTTACTACTCCCCAATGACTTCCTCTAGGCCCAAGTATGGTGAAGTGTTATGTAGTCGACGTTCACATAACACCACTAGAGGAAAAGACAACATACATCATATCAAAATACCGAACGAATACCAAATTCACATGACTATTATTAGCATGACTTATCCCATGTCCTCAGGAACAAAAGTAACTACTCACAAAGCATAATCATAATCATGATCACAGGTGTAATGAATAGCATCAAGGATCTGAACATAAACTCTTCCACCAAGTAATTCAACTAGCATCAACTACAAAGAGTAATCAACACTACTAGCAACCTTACAAGTACCAATCGGAGTCTGTAGCGACCCGACTCAAGACGAGTCAAGCCTCTGTGTTTCTGTGCCATCCCTGGATCAGTATGCTGGCACACACAGTACATCAATGTATATATCAAAGTGCAATCACATGTAAATAGCGTAAAACTGATATATACCTTAAATATCTCAGCGGAATCAGTCAAGGGAGTGGAGTCCCAATAAACACCAACGGCAAGTTGAGTGTAGATCGTAACCCTGAAACGTACTCTTACTCGTCGAAGAAAAATATCTGCAACATAAGACATTGCAGCCGTGTAGGTCAGCATATTGAATATGCCGGCAAGTCACATATGAGAGGGGTGAAAAGTAATCATCTATACTATATGCATATATGGCAGGTGGGGCTATAAGTTTTAGCGTAAAGCAAATTTTCTCCTACAACAAGAGGGGCTAAAAGCAACATGTTACTACATTGTTGGTTGTTAACGAGATGGTTCCACCAACCAATTCTCGTACCCATGTTGTCAATAATACCCACATCAATATTATTATTTGTGTTGAGAATTTCAGATAACTTCAGTTCCTTTGGCTCAAGTTGTCCATGACCGTGGACACGGCTAATTGATTAGGTTTGAGTACTCTGCAGAGTTTTGCACACGTTCCCCACAAGATTTGATCGCCTCCGTGTATGTCCTCGCACTTCAAGGTGTTTGAAGACCGGATGATCAAAACATGGTCTTTCAACGGGTCCCTCTGAATCCCTGTCGGTGCCCATCCAATCCTACCGTTCTTCTACATCTGCTACCACCGCCTGTCCAGAGTCACCGCGTTGTCCAACCAAGCCAGAGCCCATAATGACTTGTGGCTGTGCAGGTAAGCCTTGGGTCTTGAAAATATCCGTCCGTCTCTTTGAGCCTGGGTGAAGCTTTCCGCAGGATGTCATGGCCTCTCCAGCATCCCGGGTCATCCACTGGGTTCTCGAGGGAGCCGATCAACCGTCCTTCACCCAGAGTTGCATTGCGTCCGAGGTCTTGAAAATCTTGTCTTAACCGGTCCTGATTATTTAATCAACCTCGCATCACTCGTGTTATGCACTCAACCGAAATCCCGTCTACTCAAGCATAGCAATATGAAATTTGTCGTCCCGGGGCCAAGTATCGGGGTTGTTGTGTGCCTACCACATGATACTACAATCTATACTAAAATTTCCAAGTACCTAAGCAGCATGCAATTGGGCATAGGATGGTAGAACTACGATGCATAAAACATAGGTGATAGTATGATCAAAGTGACTTGCCTGGTGATGTTGACGAAGAAGAATTTCTCGAGATATAACTTGATAGACTACTCGTCACTCTCCAATGAAATCTATATAACAAACATAGTATTGACATAAGCACTCACACTAGCAATCATTCAAGCAATCAATTAACAAACACCAATAAAAGTTGATGCAATCAAAAATCAATAAGAGAGAGCGGATAAAAATCCAAAGGAAACTTCAAAGAAGCTAGGAAGCCTTCTACTACATCAAACACTATATAGTTTTTGTTCTAACTGAAAATAAAACACTAAAATAGAAAAAATAACAAAAAAATATATAAAATAACTAAGATAACAGAAGTAAAATTTACAAAACAATATTTTTTATAAGTATTTTCAAAATAGGAAATCAAACTAGCAATGCAATCAATTCGCAAGTTAGTATAGAACTAGAATTGATTCCATGCAAACAAATAAGAATAAATAAAATAAGATTTTGTTGTTGTTGAAAAGTTACTGGTAAATATCAAAAAATAAAATATAACTTGTCATAATTACAAAAAAAAAACAAATTAAGAACAATTAATACAAAAGAAATAGCAAGAAAACAAAAACACGCTAAAACAGAATCTATTTTTCTTAAAACCCTAAGTAAAAATATTTGAAAAAATGAAACTTAAACTACTGAATGATATGATCAATACGAAGCAACAGCAAAAAGAATCAAATTAAAAGCTATTTTTAAACTCCCGGAATAAGCAAAACAAGCTTTAATTCAAATCTGATCTAACTAAATTTTTATAAATCCAAACATAGACAAATTATATATCTACAGAAACTACATAAAATTTGTGATCTAAAGAAAAAATAATCACTTAATTCGGAGTTATAGACTAATAAATATGAATTTTCTAAGATTCCTATTTTCTGAAAAAACTTCAATACGGGATTTCGTGAATCTCACCATGGGTGACAGAGAGGAAGAACTCCGGCGAAGTAGCTGCTCCGGCGAGGTGGGGAGGGCGATGGGGTGTTGCAAGTTGGTGTAGGGGCGACGTGGAGTACCAGGAGAGGGCTCGGCAGGGAGCCTGGGCGCTGGGGAAACTCCTGTAGAGCTCGGTGAGGCAGGGAAGTGGAGGGTGATGGCGAGGTGGCTGCGGGCAGGGAGAGGTCGTGGTGAGGGGGAAAATGAGACGAGGGGAGTCGGGGCTCTCTGATAGGGGGGTCGGGAGGCGCCGGGATGGAAAGGAGAGGGAGATCGGGAAGGTGGAGCTTCTCTGTCTCCATTGCTATGGAAGTTCCTCGGAGAGAGGGAGGACGTGAGGAAGAAGAAGGTCCTATTGGGCCAGATTTGGAAAGGCTTTAATGGGCCAGGGCAAAGTTTCCAATAAATTGTGATTTCTTTCCTATTTTCAAAAACCGGAAAGTAAACGATAAAAGGGAAACTAAATAAATTCGTAATATAGAGTTTCTATATACTAAAATTATCATAAAAATAAAATCTAAATGATGGGCATTTTTCCACGGCAAAAATAAAAACTTCAGAAAAAATTATTTTCACAAAATTTCCTAAAAGATTTATTTTATTTTGCAAATAATTTTCAAATGACCGTCTAAGTTTTAGGGTTCAAATGACTTTCAAAATGCCCGTGTGTTGGAGGGTCATGTTCCTCCTCTCTTTATTGTTTGACAGAATTTTATTCCCCGGCATTTCTTGCACGAAGAAAACAAATAGAAATGCAAGAGAATTCAATTCCAAATATCTCCGTTCAAATCCTTTATAGTTGAAGAAGTCATGTCATCTTCTCTCTTTGCTTTTAAATGATTGAATTTGAATTCACCGAAGAAGGGGAAAGTCATTTTATTCCCTCTCATTCTAAAGTTTTTTTTAAAAGTTTCAAATTTCCACTCAAGTTTCAATCACTCAAGCAAGCAAACAAACAAACTAATAATTATTTTAACATTCCAAAATTTGGGATGTGACAGAGTCGCGAGACGGAGATTGGTTACAAGATATGAACTAGGGATTGGAGAGGAGATGGCGCTGATGAAGATGTTGATGAAGATGCCTCCCCTTCGACGAGAGGAGTGTTGGTGGTGACGATGGCGACGATTTCCCCCTCCGGGAGGGAAGTTCCCCCAGCAGGATCGTCCTGCCCGAGCTCTAGATTGGATCTGCTCAAGTTCCTCCTCGTGGCAGCGGCGAATCCACGAAAAAGCTCCCTCTTGATTTTGTTTGGAACGAAACCCTTCATATAGCAAAAGAGGGGGGCCAATGGGCCATCAGGGAGCCCACAATCCCTGTAGCCGCCACCAGGGGGGTGGTGGCTACCAGGCTTGTGGCGCCCTGGTAGCTCCCCTCTGGTACTTCTTTCGCCCAGTATTTTTTATATATTCCCAAAAAATTCCACGTAAATTTTCACGGTATTTGGAGTTGTGCAGAATAGAGGACTCAGATTTGCTCCTTTTCCAGTCCAGAATTCCAGCTGCCTAAATTCTCCCTCTTCAAATAAACCTTGCAAAATAAGAGAGAAAAGGCATAAATATGGTACCATAAAATAATATAATATCCCATAAAGCGATAAATATCAACATGAAAGCATGATGCAAAATGGACGTATCAACTCCCCCAAGGTTAGACCTCGCTTGTCCTCAAGCGAAAACCAAGTTCCATAAACATGTCCACATGTTTAGGGACGAAGGTGTCGATAAAATATAATACGGACATGAGGGCATCATGATCACACATAGAACAACAATACATCATAAAGATTCTTATGGGGAAGTAACAATTCCTTCACAAAGCAAAGTATGAAGCAAAAATCTTACCGAGAAGTAACCAACAACAGTCCTAAGTCATTGAAGCAATTGCAATTTATCATAACATCAGAAAGAGTCAAATAAGAGCTTGTAAGGCAAACCGACATACTCAATCATCTCTTTTATTTTCCACAATTGTTACAACTCACGTGGTACTCATGGTATCAAAGTTTCAGCTCGACACAGAGGAAGATAGGGGCTTATAGTTTTGCCTCCTAACTATTTACCTCAAGGGTAAAGTCAACAATAACAAAGGATAAGTACTCAACTCCAAGTTGATATATGAATATAGATCTTTCCAAAGCATGTGACGGTAGCCAAGACAAAGGTAAAAATAGGGAATTGGTGAAGATCACCATGACTCTTACAATGGCAAAAAGTAAAGGTAGAAGATAGGCCCTTCGCAGAGGGAAGCAAAGGTTGTCATGCGCTTTTGAGGTTCGAATGCGTGTCCTCTTAGTGCGGAGGAACGTCACTTTATATTGCCTCCTGTGATAAAGAACTTTATTATGCAGTCTGTCGCTTTTATGTCTTCCTCATCACAGGTTCGTACAAAGCTTATTTTCCACACATTAATAGATCATACATATTAGAGAGCAATTTTTATTGCTTGCACCGATGACAACTTACTTGAAGGATCTTATTCAATCCATAGGTAGGTATGGTGGACTCTCATGGCAAAACTGGGTTGAAGGTTCATGGATGCACAAGTAGTATCTCTACTTGGTGCGGGAGTTTTGGCTAATATGAGGTGGAAGCAATCGTCACATGATAAGGGATCTCTAATCATATAACATTGTTTGGAAACAAGTAAACACAATTCATTATGTTGTCTTCCTTGTCCAACATATACTCCTAAGCATGTAATAGTTTGGTGAGTGCTCACAATTGTAAAAAGTGTCTAAGATGATATATTTATATGTTAACCTCTCTTTCCTTATTACTTCTTATTAATTGCAACAATGACTGAGGTCTATGTTGATTTATTCTCAACAAGTTTCAATCATCATACGTGTCATGTGCGAAGCTATCACTTTCCGTAAGATCATCTCATGATCTTTCATGGTATCGTTCTTTTCATTCTTTTGATCATGACACAAAGCAAAGCCCTTGACTAAGATACTCTTTATTATATAGCTCGCAAGCTCGAATACATCGGGGGAGACACAAGGCAAAAGACTCAGACTAAACACTAAAGACATATTCCACTAAGAGAAGAAATAAAAACTGAAAAGGAAAGAACTAAAACTAAGGTAAACGCAAAAGATATAAAGGTGATACGATACCAGGGCAACTCCCCCAAGCTTGGAAAAAGCCAAGGGGATTGCCCATACCAATGCTTAGTTGTCTTCCTTTGGTGGTGATGGTGGTGGAGTTGTTGAAGCAGTCTGATCCTCCGTCTTCTAAGGCATAGGTGCTCCATCATGGCAAGATGAACGAGTCGCCGGAATCCTCAAATCTGCAGCCAACCTTATTGATTTAAATCTATACTCATACTCACAGTTTTGGTTCTGCAGGTCATAGATCTGGCCCTGAAGTTGGTCAACCCTGTCGGAGAGCCTGGAGAGGTGTTTCCCAATGTCAATGGCATCCATCTTGTGATTGCTGGTGAACTCCGTGATCATCATGTGGTTGGCGTTGAGTCCACGCTCCACCATCCCTTGGCACTTGAAGACTTGTTGCTCCATTACTTCGAGCCTCGTCTCCACGTTTCCGGTCTTCTTAGGCCCTCAACATCACGGATGTGCCCCTCGCTCATCTTGATAGATTGAGGGTGTTTCAGCACTTCCGTGAGGTAGGGATTGATGACCTTCTCGAAGATCTTGTCCTTAGGAGCGCTTGGGGAAGTCATGATGATGTAGATCTGCCACAAAAAGAGGCTCGAAATGAAAACAGACGAAAACTGCACGATACGGAGATCAAAACCTTCGGGCGTATATATATATTGATTTTTTCTGGAACAGAAGGAGTGCTCCGCAAGAAAACGGAGTCCAGGAGGTACACGAGGTTCCCACAAGCCCTCTAGCCGCCGCCAGGGGAGTGGCGGCTACCAAGCTTGTGGCCGCCTCGTGCGCTCTCCGGACTGCTTTTTATTTTTCTAATTTTCCAAAAATTCCAAAACGGAGGAAATTTCCTATTGGAAAAGCTTCGGAGTCCAATTCCTTACCGAAACAGATACCTCTTCGTTTTTAGGGTCTGAAACAGGCTGGTAAACATCCCTTATGTACTCCTTTGGAGTTATGATATTGATGATATTGGTCTCAACATTTATGGGAGTACCTGAGATATAATGCTTGATTCTTTGCCCATTTACCAATCTAGGAAAATTTCCTTTTGTGTTATTGATTTTGATGGCACCGGAGCGATATACTTCCTCGATAACGTAAGGACCTTCCCATTTAGAGAGAAGCTTGCCTGCGAAGAATCTTAAGCGAGAATTGTATAGCACGACATAATCACCTACATTGAACTCTCGTTTCTGTATTCGTTTATCGTGCCATATCTTAACCTTTTCCTTGAACAACTTGGCATTCTCATATGCCTGGGCCCTCCATTCATCTAATGAGCTGATATCAAACAACCGCTTCTCACCGGCAAGTTTGAAATCGAACTTTAGCTCTTTGATTGCCCAATAAGCTTTGTGTTCCATCTCAAGAGGTAAATGACAGGCCTTACCGTAAACCATTTTATACGGCAACATGCCCATGGGATTCTTATAAGCAGTCCTATAAGCCCATAGTGCATCGTCAAGTTCTCTAGACCAATTCTTTCGAGATCTATTGACAGTCTTTTGTAGGATCAATTTGATCTCCCTATTACTCAACTCCACTTGACCACTAGACTGAGGATGATAAGGAGATGCAACTTTATGGTTGACATCATACTTAGCGAGCATCTTGCGGAAAACACCATGAATGAAGTGTGAACCGCCATCAGTCATCACACATCTAGGGACTCCAAATCTTGGGAAAATGACTTCTTTAAGCATCGTAATGGAGGTGTGGTGATCAACATTTTTAGTGGGGATAGCCTCTACCCACTTGGTGACATAATCCACAGCAACTAAGATGTGAGTGTACCCATTGGAACTCGGGAAGGGTCCCATATAATCAAAGCCCCATACATCAAATGGTTCAATGACAAGTGAATAGTTCATAGGCATTTCCTGACGCTTACTGATGTTCCCTATTCTTTGGCATTCGTCACAAGACAAGAAAAACTTACGAGCATCCTTGAAGAGAGTGGTCCAATAGAAACATGATTGCAACACCTTATGAGCATTTCTATCTCCAGCATGGTGTCCTCCGTAGGCTTCGAAATGACACTTCTGCAGGATCTGCCCCTGTTCATGTTCAGGCACACAACGTCTAATAACACCATCTACTCCTTCCTTATAAAGGTGAGGATCATCCCAAAAGTAGTGTCTCAAATCAAATAAGAATTTCTTCTTTTGTTGATAGGTGAAGCTGGGTGGTTTGTATTTGGCTATGATATAATTTGTGTAATCAGCATACCACGGTGCACTACGTGAAGTGCGGATGACATTTAGTTGCTCGTCAGGAAAGCTGTCATCAATAGGTCGTGGGTCATCAAGGACATTCTCTAGCTTGGACAAGTTATTTGCTACACGGTTATCAGCACCCTTTCGGTCAACAACATGCAAATCAAATTCCTTTAGCAGGAGAACCCATCTGATTAGCCTAGGCTTAGCGTCCTTCTTCTCCATAAGGTACTTAATAGCAGCATGATCAGAGTCAATAGTGACTTTGGAGTCAACTATATAAGATCTAAACTTTTCACATGCAAACACGACTACTGAAAACTCCTTTTCCATAGTGGCATAGTTTCTTTGGGCACTGTCTAGAGTTTTACTAGCATAGTGAATAACATTCAACTTCTTGTCAACTCTTTGTCCTAGAATAGCACCAACAGCATAATCACTAGCGTCACATATGATTTGAAAGGGCAATTTCCAGTCGGGTGGTTGAACAATAGGTGCGGTTATCAAAGCCTTCTTAAGTATTTCGAAAGCTTCCTCACGATCCTCATCAAAAACAAAAGGAACATCCTTCTGCAAGAGGTTGGTAAGAGGCCTAGAAATCTTAGAGAACTCTTTAATGAACCTTCTATAGAAACCAGCATGACCTAGGAAACTCTGTATACCTCTGATATCTATGGGGCAAGGCATTTTCTCAATTGCGTCAACTTTAGCTTTATCAACTTCAATGCCTCTTTCAGAGATTTTGTGTCCTAAGACGATACCTTCATTAACCATAAAGTGGCACTTCTCCCAATTCAAGACGAGGTTGGTATCTTTGCATCTCTGTAAGACTCGATCAAGGTTGCTGAGGCAATCATCAAAGGAAGACCCATAAACGGAGAAGTCATCCATGAAAACCTCGGCAATCTTTTCACAAAACTCAGAGAATATAGCCATCATACATCTTTGAAAGGTGGCAGGTGCATTGCATAAGCCAAAAGGCATACGTCTATAAGCAAACGTACCGAAGGGGCAGGTGAAAGTGGTTTTCTCCTGATCTGATTGTGCAACAGGTATTTGCGAGAAACCTGAATAACCATCTAGAAAGCAGAAGTGTGTGTGTTTGGATAGCCTTTCTAGCATTTGGTCGATAAATGGCAAAGGATAATGGTCTTTCCTGGTTGCCTCGTTTAGTTTCCGGAAGTCTATTACCATCCTACAGCCAGTAATAATCCATTGTGGGATTAATTCATTCTTCTCATTAGGAACGATGGCGATACCTCCCTTCTTAGGTACGCAATGTACTGGACTTACCCAATCACTATGAGCAACATGATAAATGATTCCTGCTTCGAGAAGCTTTAATGTTTCTTTTCTAACGACTTGTTTCATCTTAGGATTTAATCTCCTTTAATGATCAGCAACTGGTTTAAAATCAGGATCGGTTTTAATCTTGTGCTGACATAGAGTGGGACTAATACCCTTAAGATCATCAAGAGTATATCCAATAGCAGCACGATGCTTCCTCAGAGTTTTTAGTAACTTCTTCTCTTCGTGCTCTGAGAGGAGAGCACTAATAATAACATGATATATCTCTTTCTCATCAAGATAAGCATACGTAAGAGTATCAGGCAACTGTTTAAGGTCGAACATAGGATCACCCTTTGGTGGGGGAGGATCTCCAAGCAGTTCAACATGCAGATTATTCTTGAGAATAGGAAATTGTTCTAAGACAATTTTATCTATCTCATCTCTTTCCTCCATATGCATATCATTTTCATGCTCAAGCAGATATTTCTCTAAAGGATTCGTAGGAGGTACGGTAATAGAGGCAAGAGCAATGATTTCATCCCTACCAGACGACTCTTTTTCATGGGGTTGTCTTCCAAACTTGGAGAAGTTAAATTCATGAGACACACCCTCGAAACTAACTGTGACAGTCTGCTTAATGCAATCAATGTGAGCATTGACAGTGTTGAGAAAGGGTCTACCGAATATGATGGGGCAAAAGCTATGTTGTGCAGTACCAAGGACGAGGAAATCAGTAGGATACTTCGTCTTACCACACAGGACTTCTACGTCTCTCACAATTCCCAGAGGGCAGATAGTGTCTCTATTAGCTAGTGTAATAGGGAACGGGGTATTGCACTAACACTAGCTCCCATATCACATAAACCGTGGTAACAGTGATCTCCTATCTTGACAGAAACAACGGGCAGGCCAACTACAGGTCCGTATTTGTCTTTCGCGTGAGGTTTAGCAATTCTAGCGGAGTCCTCGCAGAATTTGATAACATGCCCATATATGTCTTCGGCTAAGAGATCTTTGATAATAGAAACACTAGGTTCAACTCTAATCTCCTCAGGGGGTGCAAGTGGTCTAATGTAACCCCTACGTATCACAGTTGGAGCTTTAGAATAATCCTTTTTCCTAGCAGGGTAAGGTGGTTTCTCAGCGTAGGCACAAGGAACAATAGGATCACTAAAAGCAATGACTTTCTCCTCAACTAGATTGGTTTTGACTATGTTGCTTTCTAGAGGAGGATGATACTTAAACCACTTCTCTTTGGGAAGATCAACATGAGCAGCAAAAGATTCACATAGAGAAGCTACTATCTCAGAGTCAAGTCCATACTTATCGGTAAAATCTCTTGAAGTGTTTGTCTCAACAAAAGATTTAACGCAATCAAACTGGAAATTCATACCTGACTCCTTACCTTCCTCCAGCCCCCAATCTTCAGAGTTACGTTTGATTCTTTCCAATAAATTCCACTTGTGGTCAATATCCTTCTTCATAAAAGAACCGTTACAATAAGTGTCAAGCATGGTACGATCTTCATGAGAAAGCCGAGCATAAAAGTTTTGAGTGATAATTTCTCTCGAGAGCTCATGATTGGGGCATGAATATAGCATTGATTTAAGCCCCCCCAAGCTTGAGCTATGCTTTCCCTCTCACGAGGCTAAAAGTTATAAATAAAGCTCCAATCACGATGTACTAAATGCATAGGATAAAACTTTTGATGAAATTCCAATTTCAACCGATTGTAGTCCCATGATCCAGTATCATCACATAGCCTATACCATGTCAACGCCTTATCCTTCAAAGATAAAGGAAAGACTTTCTTCTTTACCTCATCCTCGGGCAAACCTGCAAGCTTAAATAAACCACAAACTTCATCTACATAGATCAGATGCAAGTCTGGATGTGAAGATCCATCTTGTGTAAAAGGATTAGCCAGTAGTTTCTCAAGCATACCCGATGGAATTCCATAAAAGATATTTGAAGTAGGTACCTCAGGTTGAGGAACAACCCCTTGTGCTTCTGTTCGTGGTGAAGATACCCCGAACAAACTCCTCAAAGGAACAGTTTCCATAGTGAGAAGTGACAATAAATTTCAGCACAGTATATAAATGTTTCCTTACCAAATTCCACTTACCAAAGGCACTTAACTCCCCAGCAACGGCGCCAGAAAAGAGTCTTGATGACCCACAAGTATAGGGGATCAATCTTAGTCATTTCGATAAGTAAGAGTGTCGAACCCAACGAGGAGCGGAAGGCTCTGATAAACGGTTTTCAGCAAGGTAATAACTGCAAGCACTGAAAGTAGCGGTAACAAGTGATGATGTAGCGAGGTGAAACATAGCAAGTGAAAAGTAACAAGTAACAAGTAGTAGGAATGGTGCAGCAAGTGGCCCAATCCCGTTTGTAGCAAGGGACAAGCCTGAACAAAGTCTTATAGGTGAAAAAACACTCTCGAGGACACACGGGAATTTCTGTCATGCTAGATTCATCATGTTCATGTGATTCGCGTTCGTTACTTCGATAGTTTGATATGTGGGTGGACCGGCGCTTGGGTACTGCCCTTACTTGGACAAGCATCCCACTTATGATTAACCCCTCTTGCAAGCATCCGCAACTACGAAAGAAGAATTAAGACAACGTCTAACCATAGCATTAAACTAGTGGATCCAAATCAGCCCCTTACGAAGCAACGCATAGACTGGGGTTTAAACTTCTGTCACTCCAGCAACCCATCATCTACTTACTACTCCCCAATGCCTTCCTCTAGGCCCAAGTATGGTGAAGTGTTATGTAGTCGACGTTCACATAACACCACTGGAGGAAAAGACAACAAACAACATATCAAAATACCGAACGAATACCAAATTCACATGACTATTATTAGCATGACTTATCCCATGTCCTCAGGAACAAAAGGAACTACTCACAAAGCATAATCATAATCATGATCACAGGTGTAATGAATAGCATCAAGGATCTGAACATAAACTCTTCCACCAAGTAATCCAACTAGCATCAACTACAAAGAGTAATCAACACTACTAGCAACCTTACAAGTACCAATCGGAGTCGTGGGATGGAGATTGTTTACAAGAGATGAACAAGGGATTTGAGAGGAGATGGTGCTGATGAAGATGCCTCCCCTCCGACGAGAGGAGTGTTGGTGGTGACGATGGCGATGATTTCCCCCTCCGGGAGGGAAGTTTCCCCAACAGGATCGTCCTGCCGGAGCTCTAGATTGGATCTGTTCAAGTTCCGCCTCTTGGTGGCGGAGAAACCACGAAAAAGCTCCCTCTTTATTTTTTTGGAACGAAACCCTTCATATAGAAAAAGAGGGGGGCCAGTGGGCCGTCAGGGAGCCCACAAGCCCTGTATACGCCACCAGGGGGGTGGCGGCTACCAGGCTTGTGGGGACCTGGTAGCTCCCCTCTCGTACTTCTTTCGCCTAGTATTTTTTATACATTCCCAAAAAATTCCACGTAAATTTTTAGGGCATTTAGAGTTGTGCAGAATAGAGGACTCAGATTTGCTCCTTTTCCAGTCCAGAATTCCAGCAGCCTGAAGTCTCCCTCTTCAAATAAACCTTGCAAAATAAGAGAGAAAAGGCATAAATATGGTACCACAAAGTAATATAACAGCCCATAAAGCGATAAATATGAACATGAAAGCATGATGCAAAATGGACGTATCAAGTATCAAGAGTAGTCTCCCATTAGCACGCTTATTTCTGGCACCGTTGGAAGGTCTTTTGTTGCAGTAGCAGCATCAAAGAAAATGCTACCCTGGACAACCCAGAAAACCTCCCTGATGTTGCCGCTCCCAAACAAAAAGTCAATGATTCGAAGGGGTGTATGGATCTGGAGTAACCCAATGACCTCGACGATTCTGAAGACAACAACTACCTCCCTCATTCTGAAGAAGAGGATAGTCTCCGAGATAAGCATTTCATCGTCCCCGAATACCCGCTGGATAAAGGACGGTTAAAGCGGAAACTTATAGCCACTACCTGGACCTCAAGATCAAACGGGAGCAAATCAAAGCCGAACAAGACACCCTCAATGACATATGGACGCAAGTCCTAGCAGCTGAAGAAAGGTACAACCATGAATGCATGGACAAAACAAAACTTACCCGTGCCTCCGGTTACTGCCAGAATTTGACAATGAGGCCTTTGAGCCTGCACTCCCCAAACGCATTCAGGGCGACTAGACGGACCACCCCCTCGAGGGCATGATAGGACAGCTGGAGAAGCTGGAGACCAACCCGAATCCCCCATTAGAAGAAGGGAAGAGCCATGGCAACCCGGAGACCCATTCGACTCGCGACACAAGTTGAATGCTAGAGCACGACAGACAATATCCATCTATCGATCCAGAGGGCACGCTCCCGCTAGACGGGATGGGTACCAAGCTTGGCACGACCAAAACGATAGAGTTCGAGAACAGGACAAGATCAGGATTCCATCCGACCTCCAGCATGATGTGGCTCGGGTCAGGGGCGCCGCTCACCAATGTGTTTTATAAACGAGGTGATGCAGCATGAGTTCCCCGAAGGGTTTAAACTCATAAATATAGAATAATACGATGGGACAACAAACCAGACCGTGTGGATCAAAGACTTTCTTCTCCACATTCATATGGCAGACACGTCTCCGTCGTATCTACTTTTCTGAACTCTTTTGCCCTTGTTTTGGACTCTAATTTGCATGATTTGAATGGAGCTAACCCGGACTGGCGCTGTTTTCAGCAGAATTGCCATGGTGTTGTTTTTGTGCACAAATAAATGTTCTCGGAACGTCCTGAAAATTTACGGAGATTTTTTCTAGAATAAAAACAATACCTGCGCAAAGATCCACGTGAGGGGGTGTGCCAGTGGGCCACAAGCCCACACGGCGCGGCCACCCCCCTAGGCCGCGCCATGCTGGCTTGTGGGGCCCACGTGGCACCACCGCCCCCAAGCTCTGTCCTATATCTTCCGTTTCTCCTGGAAAAAAATTAGAGAGAAGGTTTCATCGCGTTTTGCGATATGTAGGCGCCGCCACATCCTGTTCTTCATCTGGAGGGCAGATGTGGAGTCCGTTTCGGGCTCTGAAGAGGGGCAATCGTCGCCATCGTCATCATCAACCTTTCTCCGTCGACAATTCCATGATGCTCTTCAGCGTTCGTGAGTAATCTCATCGTAGGCTTGCTGGACGGTGATGAGTTGGATGAGATCTATCATGTAATCGAGTTAGTTCTTGATGGGGATTGATCCCTAGTATCCACTATGTTCTAGATTGATGTTGCTACTACTTGGCTATGCTTAATGCTTGTCACTAGGGCCCGAGTGCCATGATTTCAGATCTGAACCTATTATGTTGTCGCCAATATATGTGTGTTTTAGATCCTATCTTGCAAGTTGTAGTCACCTACTATGTGTTATGACCCGGCAACCCCGGAGTGACAATAGCCGGAACCACTCTCGGAGATGACCATACTATGAGGAGTTCATGTATTCACCGCGTGTTAATGCGTTGGTTCGGTTTTTTATTAGAAGGAGAACTATAATATCCCGTAGTTTCCATTAGGACCCCGTTGCCACGGGAGGGATGGACAATAGATGTCATGCAAGTTCTTTTCCCTAAGCTCGTATGACTACATACGGAATACATGCCTACATTAGATTGATGAACGGGAGCAAGCCACATATCTCTCCGTGTTATAGCTGTTACATGATGAATCACATCCGTCACACTCATCCATCACCGATCCACTGCCTACGAGTCTTTTACTACTGGTCCTCGCTATGTTACTTTGCCTAGGCTTGTCCCTTGCTACAAGAGGGATTGGGCCACTTTGCTGCTGTTGCTACTGCTGTTACTTGTTACTTTGTTGCTGCTGCTACTACTGTTCCTTACTACTCCGATGTTACTTGTTGGAAGACTTTGTTGGCGTTAACATCCCGTCAACTTGCCTTTTTCTGGCGCCATTGCTGGGAGTTGCTAAAGCTTTTTCTGGGGTCGTTGCTACCATACTACCTTGCTACTGATACTTTGCTTGCAGACACTAATATTTCAGGTGTGGTTGAATTGACAACTCAGCTGCTAATACCTGAGAATATCCTTTAGCTTCCCCTTGTGAGGGAATCAATAAATTTGGGTTGAATACTCTACACACGAAAACTGTGGCGATTCCATACGCTTGTGGGACATCAATGGTCCAAGGAGATGACCCCGGTGCCATAAAATACTTACCATTGAAGCTCAAAGGACCAGCACGACACTGGCTGAACAACCTTCACATAAACTCCATTGGGAGTTGGGAAGAGCTAAAAGATGCTTTCTGAGCTAACTTTCAAGGAACCTATGTACGGCCCCCGGATGCCGATGACTCGAGCCATATAATTTAACAAGAAGGTGAGTCACCCTGGCAATTCTGGAACTGACTCCTGAGCAAGAAAAATCAAATCACTGATTGTTTGGATGTTGAGGCACTAGCCTCCTCCGGAAATAATATCTGGGACAAATGGCTAGCTCGGACGCTCGGGCATGGCAAGCCGAGAACAATGCCATCCCTTACCTTGCTTACGATCCGCTTTTGCATGGGTGCGGACAGATGGCTAGCTCGTCGAAACAACCCTCCCGGAAACCCCGACACTTCTGAAGTTCAAGAAGGCAACAACAAGCCACGGCGCAACAAGGGAAAGTATCGACACAATGGAACTGAAGCCGAAGACACGACATTAATGCCGGATTCAGCGACTCAAGGTCTGGACCTCCGAAGAAACCCTCTAAGGGGAATCAGGATGGACCGACTGCACTGGACAAAATTTCGGACATGCCCTTCTAGATCCATGACACCTCAAACAAGCCCACTACACAGACCAACCAGAACTATTGGGTGATCAAACATGCGAGCAAACCCATAACCGAGGACCACAGCAAGAGTCCCCGAAGCAGGACGATGACAAACCTTGCAGGCCAAACAATGGAGGCCAAAAGCAATAACCTCCTAAGGTCAAAAATGTGAACATGATGTATGTCACAAACATACCAAAGAAGGAGAGGAAGTGTGTTCTTTGGGATGTCTATGCCATAGAGCCTGTGGCCCAAAAGTTCAACCCATGGTTGGCATGTACGATCACCTTCGACCACATGGAGCACCCGACCAGTATTCGTCATGGGGGTTCGTTGGCCCTAGTACTTGACCCCATTATTGATGGGTACCACCTCACTAGAGTCCTCAAGGACGGAGGCAGTAGCCTCAATCTGATTTACGCAGATATAGTGAGGAAAATGGGTATCGATCCATCAAGGATCAAAACCATTAACACCACCTTTACACGAATAATCCCCTGCGTCAAAGCCCACTCCTCACGCACCATAAGTTTGGAAGTAGAGTTCGGCTCATCCGATAACTTCCACAGTGAAGACTTGATCTTCGACATTGTCCCTTTTCACAGTGGCTACCATGGACTTCTCGATCGTACATTGTTCGGCCGCTTCAATATCGTTCCTCATTATGCATACTTAGAGCTTAAGATGCCGAGACCCAAGCGTGTTATCACTGTTAATGTTAACACTGAGCGATCACTCCGAACCGAGGAACACACAGCGGCTCTTGCAGCCGAAGTCCAGACCGACAATTAAGCTCTGAAGTCCCAGTTTGGAATAAATGAGCCCGAGTCCCACTAATGTTCCTTAATTATTTCGATGCTTAAAATAAATAGGGATACGCTCCCCACAGCAGGGCCTTGATAGCCGTAAAATACATGCCGTGGAGGCACAATTTCACGCTCAAAATACCGTTGGCAGTTGTGGGGACCGAATAAATAAGGACCAAGTATCCGGCTTGACAAGCTATGGTCCACACATGTCTTCGGACAATATCAGGTACCATCAAGGACCTACTAAGCATCAAGATCGCACACTCTGGATACTTCTCAAGACCTTCTCTCACAAAGGCCCACTCGCTAACTACTACCTCCTCTAAAGGAGCACTACCCGAAGAGCAAAGGCGTAGACATGTAATAGGGCGCAGTAAAGGACATCAAGCCATCCACAAAAGACCCTCTGTAAACCTTCCCTATGTAAATTAATTTTTATAGTATCAATAACAATTACTTGGGCATATCGAATTGTACGGATAGACATCACGAGTTGATGGATTTTTACGGTCATGGGAGTCATTTCTATTCCATAGTCTTTTTCTTTTTTTTCTTTTTCCGCTCGTCAAAACCAAAAAATTCAGTTTGATACATATTTTCGATGTTATCGGCGAATATACAGAGGGCTCGATCATAAAGCTCGCCCGAAGCATCACCCCGCCACAATTTTCTACCCATGTGTTCGATGTCTTGAATATTGTGTTACATGCATCTATTCCGAATTATGTGTTGGGTCAATTGTTGGGTTGTCCGGCTCCTGTTCTAGCCCTTTTACGTTCCGCATGTTCGGCTAGAATGGTAAAGGGAGAAAAACTATGATTGTACTTCTAGTTCGCCTGGTTAAGTACCTGAGCCGAGAAAGCCGAAAACTGAGTGGCATAATAAGCGCAAACCGGTGTGCAATACAATGACAAATGTGAAACAAAGAATAGATGGAAGTTCACCATTTTATACAAAAGGGTTTAAAGTTACACAAACCAAGTGATAATGTTTTTTTACCTAGGTATATTCGAACATCACAAAATACAGCGGGCTAGTAACTAGTCCCCACAGTCAAGCTCCTACGGTTATGTGAAAGCATTAAAGCCGCATAATCTGATTGCCTTATTTCCTTCCCCACTACCGCCTCCGGGCACCAAGACGTTGGCTAAGGGTTATAGTGTGGAAGTCTAAAGCACCCCTAATAGCATCTAACAAGGGGCTCAAGCCGACAACTGGAAACTTTTAGGTTAAAATGGCCACACAGGAGTCAAAATTAAACAAAGCACAACATGATATACCATGCAAAACAACAACATTAGAATATGCAAAAGTTTAACAATCAATACAGGTTAATATTTTCACTCAAGAATTACATCCTTGAAGCACTTTGTTTCTATTGCCCAAGCACCATCCATAACGGTGGGAAAATACAGCTTAGGGCGCCTATGCTCCTTTCCTGGCGTCGGAGGTCCGGTGGCCATTTTTGTTGGTTGACCTTCGGCCAATGCACCGTGGTCTTCATGAATGCCATCCGAGCTCCCTCGATGCATATGGAGCACTTCAAGACGTTAATTTGGGGCGCAACGACGATCACCTTCTGCACCAAGCTGAAGTAGCTACTCGCTAGCGGCTCTGTATGCCATAGCCTGGTGTAGAGGTCTTCCATGGCTGGCTCCACCATCCAATGTAACTCCATGAGTTGTTTCAAATGATCCGAGACGAGGAGTGGTTGCTCAGGGGCTTAGAATTGCACCAAGAACAACCTCAGCTCGGCATCCCCTTCCTGGGATGCATAGTGCCTTGTCGCATCTGCCACACTCTTCGGGAGGTCTCCAAATGCTTTGGAGAATACCATACTCAGGTGAGCAATGCAAACATTTTCCCACCAAATACACATTGCAGTAAGTATCGCTTATCATCCGCAATTCGTTTGATTTTGTGGATCTCCTTCTGGTGGCCTTCTGCCTCCATCCGCGCCTCCTGGATCACTACGGTTAAAGAGAATAACTCAGAATCTTGATCCTTATTCTTCTACTCAAGGACCTCACATTTAGTGAAGGCATCCTTGAGCTCTTGCTGCACTTCAGCAACTCTAGCCTCGTGCTTGTCACTGGCAGACTTTGTCGTCAATAGCTCAATAGCTGCTCGTTCGGTAGCCGCCTTTTATACGGCATCCTCCTTCCTCACCTTGTTTAGCTCATCATTGAGGTTCTCAACCTCCGCAGCAACAACTATAGTTGTCATAAAAACACACCACACTTAAGGATACAAATAAAAATACCTCATATAAATAAGGAAAATAATGATTGTAGTCCATTTCGGACTTACCTTGTGTGTTATCAAACCGCTTGTTAAGAAGATCGAGCTCCTCCTCAGAGCTGTTAAGCTTTTAATTTATTTCCGCCAACTCCACGACACACGGGGCTGCTCCCGAAGATGAGGCCTCCATAAACAATTCATACGCGTCAGACTCCCAAGTTATGAGATTTTAAACCCTGTTCCAGGTTTTTCTATTGTCTTTCGAGAGTCTTGGGGGCTACGACTCATTTTAATGTTATAAGTGTGTTTTCCACACTATTTTGACCCCCGCATGAGTTTTTCAACTCACACACGGCTCGGGGGCTACTGATATGTCTCCAATGTATCAATATATTTTTATTGTTCCATGCTAATATATTATCATTATAGATTTTTTTGGGTATTTATTTACCAATTTATATAATTTTTTAGCACTAACCTATGGACCTAGTGCCCAGTGTAAGTTGATGTTTTCCGCATGTTTTTCACTTTTCAGGTTTTCCATACCAAATGAAGCCCAATTGACGTGAAACTTTTTGGAGATTTATTTGGACCAAAATAAGACGAACGAGCATCAGAAGAAGGTTGGAGGCCACCCAAGGGGCCCACGAGCAACCACGAGGTGACTTGTGGGCACAGTGATGGCTTGTGGGCCCCTCGAGGCCCTCCTGACTCTGTTCTCTCGCTTATAAATTCTCATATATCCTAAAAACCCTAGAGGCAGTCCCTAAACACTTGTAATGCCGTCACAAGTCTGTTCGGACGGGAGGCCGTCTGGAGCTCCATTCCGGCACCCTGCTCGAGGGGGGATCGATCATCAAGGGCCTCTTCATCAACCTTGTCGCCCTCATGATAATGTGTGAGTAGTTCACGACAGACCTATGGGTCCATAGCTAATACCTAGATGGCAATCTTTCTCTCTCTCTTGATCTTCAATACAATGATCATCACATCTTCGCTTTCATCCACATGATGTAATTACTTTTGGGCGGTCCGTTTATTGGTATCCAATGAATTGTGGGTTTATGTACAGATTATTCATGATAAACATTTGAGTCTTCTCTGAATACCAATATGATTCTTATGTGCATGATTATAATAGCTTCGTACTACTCTCCAATCTATTGAAATAGTTTGGCCAACTAGATTGATATTTCTTCGGTGAGAGAGGTGCGTTGTAGTAGGTTCAACATGGCGAATTTCTATATCCCAACGACAGAAGGGAAAAAGATGCGTCTTTGTGTTGCTTCTACTACAGATAACATGATGGGGTTTATTTATATTGCTTGAGTTTACTTTGTCTACATCATCTCATCATTCTCCATGCAACTCTGTTTTACTTAATACTCTAGATGCATACTGGATAGCGGTCGATGAGTGGAGTAATAGAATAGGTGCAGGCAGGACTCGACCTATTTGTTTATGGATGTGATGCCTATACACACATGATCATTGCTGTGAATATCGAATAACTATCTGATTTTCTATCAATTCCCCAACAATAATTTATTTACCCATCGTATGCTATTTTGCATGGGAGATGCCATTAGACAAAACTATGGCCCCCAAGTCTATTCATCATATATTTACAAAACTTTCAATACCTTTCTTCCATTTACTTGTTTTATTTTATTTTGCAATTTACAATTATCTACACACCTCACTTGCTTCCAAATAACAAGATCAAGGGGATTGACAACCCTCTTTCCGGCGTTGGGTGCTAGTTGTTTGTTCTTTTGTGTGCATCCGCTGAAGATGGTTGTGGTTGATATTCCTATTGGTTCGCTAAACCTTGGTTTCATAACTGATGGATATATTTACCAATATTGTGTTGCGATAACCCGTTCCTCTTCACGGAAAAACCTAACGCAGATCAGAAGTACGAGGAGGTATTTTTGGCACCGTTGCCGGGGAATATCTTCACCAACTACCAAGAAACTTCACACAAATTTGCGTTCACTTGTTCTCCTTTTTATTTGCTGGTATATTTAGTTTGTCTCATAAAAAGTAAAAATAAAAAAATTATCTTTGCTTGTTACTATTTTTCTTGTTTCAAGTCATGGCTAGTTCTTCCTTTGTTCGTGTTACGCCCAATAATGATCTTGTCAATTTAAAACAAAGGGGAGGAGAAAGTTTGAAAGATGCATGGTATAGGATTTGATACACTCAAAATAAAGCAATTAATAAGTTATCCACCACTACCTTTCTTCATAATTTTTATGTTGGTGTCACAACTTGGTATAGGTTTGTCCTTGACGCCATCACTTGTGGGAACTTCTTAATGTGTCACACTTTGGATGCCTATAATGCCATCGAAAATCTTGTTGGAACACCACCCATTATCATTAATGAAACCAATTTAACCTTGGAGCATGTTATGCAAAGGCTTGATGCTATTGAAAGGAAAATGATTACTAATGAACCGATTGAGGAGTTAGATAAAAAGTTGCATAACCATATCACTCAATTTGGTCACATGTAGGAATGACTTTGAACACTTTAAACGAAAAGGATACTATTATTGATAAGAGGGTAGAACAAGGTTTGAGTATTATTGATAAAATGGAGGAGGTTATTACCCAAGTGTGTTTCACCTTCACATCATCTAAGACTAATGCTAGTACTTCTCGAAACGAAAGTCCCAAGTTCATATACATTCCTAAGAGCATCAGTACACCTTCTACCAAAATAAATGAAGTTCTTAAAATAATTAGTGTTCACCCCAACTTTATAAACCTGATAAAATATCCTATTATCAATCCTCCTCTTGTTCTTATTATCCATGGTTGTGTTATTAAGGAGCTTGATGTTAAACATGAAAACACTTGAAACTAAGCAATATGCCTAGCTAGGGGCGTAAAACAATAGGGCTTGTTGGGAGGCAACCCATTAGTTATCTTTATATTTGTATTTTACTTTACGATTGTTTGTGATAACACAATTATTTCATCTCTAATGATTGTATTTTTATGTTTAGTTATTGTTTGTGCCAAGTAAATCCTTTGGGGTGATTTGTATGATGAGTAGAATTGATACGGTGCAAAAACATAAAGTTTGACGTCAAGTGCAAAATTTCTCTGATTTAACTAGAATGTCATTTTAAGCTACCTTTTTTTTACAAAGTATTGATATACAAATTCCTCAGGTCTTCCTAATGTTTCAGATTTTGTGGAGTTAAAGAAGTATAGGTTCATTACAGATTACTACAAATTGTTCTGTTTTAAACATATTTTGTTTTTTTGCTTGTTTTGATGGTGCTATGGATTGTATCAGGAGGTAAAAGCCATGGAGAAGTTAAAATACAATACTTTATGCTAAAATAAAATAAGAATCAATTTACAACAGTACCTGAGAGTATTTGATATGTTGCTTATACTAACGGATGTCACGAAGTTTCGTTTAGTTTTATTTGATTGAAGTTTTCAAGTTTTTTGTATTATCCCGATGGACAAAGGAATGAGGAAGAACAGAAGACTATTCTGGGGGATGCGAAGACACCCCAAGGTAATATTCTAGGAAGACTCAAGCGCCTAAGCTTGGGGATGCACCGAAGGCATCACCTCTTTCGTCTCAATCCATCGGTATGTCACTTGGAGCTACATTTTTATTCATCACATGATATGAGTTTTGCTTGGACCATTTTTTTTCTTTTGTTTACTTTTAATTTCAGTTTACCACAATCATTGTTTGCTGGACACACCTGTTTGAGAGATAGACACTATCATCATAATTTGTTATAATACTCTACGTGCTTCACTTATATCTTTTGAGCTTAGTAGTTGCTCTAGTACTTCACTTATGTCTTTTGAGCACGGTGGCGTGTAGATTTTGTAAAAAATATTATGCTCTTGTTCTTCACTTATATTTGTTAAAGAGTTAAACAAATAGTGATGGTAGTTTGCACGGGTCATAAGACTAGATCAAAAATAATAGGTGTTCAATGAATTATAATTGAAACCATCATGTAACACATGTAGAGAAATTATTGGTTAATGATATTGATATTGTGATATGAAAAAGGTTAGAGTGTATTATTATTAATTCAGAGAGCTCTCGATATTAAGAGATGTTAAACTTTTTGTTCATCTAAAAATTAAAAAGACATGGTGATGATGTGTCAGCATTTATATTCGTCGTTGAAATCATAGTGTTGTTTCGAGTCGGAGTCGCGCGATGGTTAATTCCTCCCAACCCTCTCCCTCGGGGCATGCGAGTAGTACTTTGATTTGTGATAAAACTAATAAAACTTTTGAATAAGTATATGAGTTATTTATAACTAATGTGACACCATGGACATATACAATCTCACCTCCTCATATTTGCTAGCCTCTTCGGTACCATGCATTGCCTATTCTCACCTCTAGGATCGGTGCAACTTTCGTTGGTTCATCAAAATCCCGTAACATGACACACTCTGTTGCACATAAGACTTCTTATATCTTCCTCAAAACAAAAACCCTACCTACCTATCATGGCAATTCCATAGCCATCCCGAGATATATTGCCATTCAAATTCCATCGTCAGTTCACATGACTAATTCGTCCATCATAATAATGCTTTGGATAATCATATAGGACTGACATAGTATTTGTGGCAAAGCCACCGTTCACATTTTTGATACATGTCATGCTAGATCTTTGCACATCGTGGTACACTGTAAGAGGCATTCATACAGAGTCAGATCGTCCTATCAGTCTTCATATTGAGTTGTAAGTAAATAAAAGTGTGATGATCATCATTATTAGAGCATTTTCCTAGAGAGGAAATAAAATTGGGGGAGGCCAAATGAGCCCACCATAAAAAAGAGAAAAGATGAATCGGAGAAAAAGAGAGAATGATCTTTGCTACTAACCTTTACCACACTTGTGCCTCAAAGTGGCACCCTGTTCTTCATAAAGAGACTCTCATGTTATATCATTTATATCCTAGTTGGAATCACTTTTTCATAAGCTTTGCTTGTATATTCTGATGGTGGTCTTCCTCAAATTCCCGAGGTCTTCATGAGCAAGCAAGTTGGATGCACACCCCACTTAGCTTTAGTAGAGCTATCATACACTTATAGCTCTAGTGCATCATTTGCATGGCAATCCGTACTCCTGGCATAGATATCTATAGAAGGGCATCTCCATAGCCTGTTGGTACACCTAGTTGATGTGAGACTATCTTCTCCACTTTTTACCCCTTTGATACCTACCACCATATTCCATACCACCTATATGCTATGTCCAATGGTTCACGCTCATGTATTGCGTGAAGAATAAAAAATTGATGCATACTAAAAAAGTACGAACGAATTGCCTCACATGGACATCGTGGTGACTGGCATTTGTATTAATGTGGTAAATATGGAACCATGCCTTGCCAATATAATAAGATGAATGGGGGTAAATTAATCTTTGAGGATCGTATACTTTAAAAGATTAATGTTTTTGCAGCTTATACTTATAAGTATTTCTATGCTAATGTTTGTTAATTTATTATTTCTCAATGAGAATACATGCATAAGGTTACATAATGGGTAGCATCTCACATAAAAATTTCTGTTTTCATCATTTACCTACTCAAGGACGTGTAGGAATTAAGCTTGGGGATGCTTGATACGTCTCCAACATATCTATAATTTTTGATTGTTCCATGCTGATATATTATCATTCTAGAATACTTTTTGCGTATTTATTTACCGATTTATATTATTTTTGAGCAATAACCCATTGACGAAGTGCCTAGTGTCAGCTGCTGTTTTCTCTGTGTTTGTTACTTTTTAGGTTTTCCATAACAAAATGAAGTCCAATTGACCTGAAACTTTTTGGAGATTTTTTCTGGACCAAAATAAGAACAACGAGCATCAGAAGAAGGCTGGAGGCCACCCGAGGTCCCCACAAGCCAACACGACGCGACATGGGGGGTCTCCCTTATGGCCTGTGGGCCCCCTCGAGGCCCACCCGACTCCGTTCTTTGGCTTATAAATTCTCATATATCCTAAAAATACTAGAGGCAGTCCCAAAACACATTTCACGATGCCACAAGTCCCTGTTATGATGGGAGGCCATCTGGAGCTTTGTTCCAGCACCTTGTTAGAGGGGGGATCGATCAAGGAGGGCCTGTTCATCAACCTTGTTGTCATCATGATGATGTGCGAATAGTTCACCACAGACCTACGGTTCCATAGCTAGTACCTAGATGGCAATATCTCTCTATTGATATTGAATACAATGATCATTGAATCTTTGCTTTGATCAACATGATGTAATTACTTTTGCGCGGTGCGTCTGTTGGCATCCGATGAATTGTGGGTTTATCTTTAGATTATTCGTAATAAATATTTGAGTCTTCTCTGATTACTAATATGATTTGTATGTATATTATTATGATATCTTCGTAATTCTCTCCGATCTATTGAAATAGTTTGGCCAACAAGATTGATATTTCTTCGGTGAGAGAGGTGCATTGTAGTAGGTTCAACCTAGAGATTTTCTATATCCCTGTGACAGAACGGGACAAGATCTGTCTTTCTGTTGCTGGTACTAAGGATAACATTATGAGGTTTATTCATATTGCTTGAGTTTACTTTCTCTACATCATGTCATCGTCCTCCATGCATTACTCTGTTTTACTTAATACTCTAGATGCATGCTGGATAGGGGTCGATGAGTGGAGTAATAGTAATAGGTACATGCAAGAGTCGGCCCATTTGTTGATGAACGTGATGCCTATATACACATGATCATTGTCATGAATATCGCATACCTGTCCGCTTTCTATCAATTGCCCAACAGTAATTTGTTTACCCACCGTATGCTATTTTTGCGTGAGAGATGCCATTAGGGAAAACTATGCCCCCAGGTCTATTCACCATATATTTACAAAACTTTCAATACCTTGCTGCCATGTACTTGTTTTTATTTTATTTTTCAATTTACAATTATCTACAATTATGTACACATCTCATTAGCTTGAAATAACAAGATCAAGGGGATTGACAACCCTCTTGCCCTCGTTGGGTGCAAGTTGATTGTTGTTTTGTGTGCAGCCGCTGAAGACGGTTGTGGTTGATATTCCTATTGGTTCAATAAATCTTGGTGTCATAACTGAAGGAAATACTTACCCACATTGTGCTGCGGTAACCCATTCCTCTTCACGAGAAACCCGACGCATATCACAAGTATTAGCTACAGAATATGGGGATTGCATATAAACCCATAAAATTAAAATAACTTTGTAAAAAAATTATTATGTAAATTATCTTCAAGGCCGTCAACAGGCCGCCGAAAGCTTCCTTCAATCTGCTATCAAGATATCAAATATTTTCTAAAATTTCACCCACAAGAATACGGTGTGCTTCAGCGATCGAGGAGTCTTTCATGCCCTCCTCCATCAAGATTTGGGGATGCTAAATAAACTTACAAAAAACATATCCGGCGGCAATGGCGACTCTCACCTCCCACGTCCCACCTCGGCAATCTCATGGCGATCTGGAATTCTAGCCGGCGTTTGATCCTCGTGCTTCGCTCATCATCTCAGGTTCACTTCAACGTTCTCTTACGTGGTCGTGCATGGCTCGCATGGCTGGTTCCACGTTGGATCTGGATTTTTCTCCTGGTTTGGCCTTCGCGGATGAGGTTTATCGCAGATCTGGTTTTCTAGTGCACCCAATGAAGCATCGACGCCCTTTCACTATGGTGGCCTCCTTTGGACGCCATGCTTTCCGCCATTTTGAGGAATCTGTCGCCGTCGCGCTTGAATCGGCCATTGGTGGTTCTGCCGTTGAACTGCGGGTTTCCCAAGTCACAGACTCGGTTTTCTCTTTCAAGGTTTCTTGTCAGCAAGTTGGTTTTCATATTTTGGCTTTTCATTCTTACAAATGTTCAAGCTTTAAGTGCTATTTTCATTTATGGGGTTATGATGGTCCTAATTGGCGTCGCGAATTTACGTTACGGAAGAAGCAATGCGATGCAAAATGGATCATTGTGAGCCTAGACAAACGAAGAGCAACCCTAGGTTTGATGGCAATGCATTCCAGACCTCTTAAGTCATCTATTAAGTCGGGATCTTCTGCTCGCAAGAAATTATCCTTTGTAACCCTACAGCAATATGATGTTTGCAAAGGCTACCGATGCCCCGTTTCTCAAGATGAGCTCATTACTCTCTCGAAGGCTGGTTATTCGATCCCTTCGTAGGAACGGATTATTATTAGTGCTCCGTCGCCGGCGGAGCTCCGGTGCACGTCGACCTCGCAGCACATCACTTTTGGCTCGGTTCGTCAGCACGTATCTCCTCCCGGATCATCCGGTACCCAAATTGATAAGTGCGATATCAGTGGGATTTCTTCCTCATCTTGCGTAGATTCGGCTAATCCCTCCGCGCTAGGAGGGATTTCAAATAATTTCAAAACTAATTTGTTGGATAGCCCAGATAGTGGGCCTCTTTCTGACCCCATTAATGGATCCTTGGCGACGACATCTAAAGCTGGGCCAGATACTTGTTCACAGCCAGATATTCCTTCTTCACAGGAGGCCCACTAGCTCTTCGATGAGTTGATTAATGGAATGGTTCAAGAGATTTTTTTTGCACGATTTTCTCCTCTCGCGGGCATCTAGCTTCCAACTACACCGCCACGCTGATTTGCTCTGCCTGCGGCAGCATGGGCCATGCGAAATCTGCCTGTACTTCCTTTATGCGCGATAATTGTCTCACTTGGAAACGCAAGAGTCCCACCACCTCACCTGTAGCAGATATCTCGGGAACCTCTGCTAATATTGGGGAAACCGCAAAGCCTGCCAAGCAGTTCCTCCCTGTCTTGTCACACCCATCATCTCCACGGACTCCTTCTGAGATGCCATCATTGACGCCACCTCCTCGTGTTTCGTCGACTACGATGGCCAACTTCGAGCTCGACCCCCTGCGCTTCGTCCCGCAGGGTCATCACATCATCGATGGAGGCCCCGATCGCCTCCCACGGACCTTCATCATGCCGGCCATCCCCATTACTCGCAGGCATGAACAGTACATCATCGCCGAAGTGATGCCAGCCCCTCCTGCTGAGTTGGTCGCCCAGGTACGACAAGAGGTTGTCGCCCTCCTGCTCAATAGGGGTTTTCATGTTCGCTCAGCACAACCATGGATTGAGGGGGTTGGTCTGTTTGAACTCCGCGATGCTGCGGAGAGTTTTGCTACTATTGAGATGGTCCCCCAAGCACCGCGGAACGATACCTTTGTTCGTTTCATTCGACACAACGATGGTGCAGGTTTTCAAGGGCAAGCTGGTTTTCGTCAGGGCTGCCTGATGCTTCTTGGGGTCCCTTTGGACTTCCACAATACGAATGATCTCTGGGCTGCTATCAACACATTTGGTGAGTTCCACCATTAGGTCAGTGATGACCCATATTTGGTTCGATCCATTGTCTTCGCATCCTTTCCAGATGATATGCTGGTGCCGTGGAGCGTGACCTTTTCTAAATTTGCCGCCTAGGGAGGTGCTAAGGTATCCTGGTCTGCGCCGGTGTACATCTTGGGAGCAACTTTTGCTGAGCACATGCCCAACGATGAAGACCCCATGCCCCTCAATGGCAACCCACATCCACTTCCTGGTCAAGTGGTCAATGATGGTCTGTTATTTGTATTACCACCATACCCTGCTCTGGGGTGGAATGCGGTGCCACGACCACCATCGGAGCCAGACCACATGTCCCGGAGGCCGGAGGATGGGGTTGGGAACCCAAAGCCCCGAAAGCTCAACCTGAAGCACCTGCACAAGATCAAGAATCTATGGTCAATGATCAACCAACCTCCTCTGACTCTGTTCATGAGCTGGTGGTTCTAGATCCTCAGCCTGCTGCTGCTGAGGCTGATGCTATGGAGATGCCTGCTGCTAACCCTGCTGCTGATGAGGTGGCTGCTGCTGATCCTGCCCCTCCTAATGGTGGCGCTGTAGCGGCAGTCGGCAATGCCGAGGATGAAGAGCCAGAAGAAGCAGAGCATGCTGAGGAGGCTCCTGTGTTTAACCCCCTGGCGATCGGCCCCTACCAATGGCCTCTGATTCAGCAAACTAACCTGGTTGTTGGTGCGGCCAGGGTTTTTTATGGTCCGCCACTGCCACCTGTGATCTCCTGGGCTAGGTCTTTTGAGTCTTTTATGGGCGCGGCATGCACTATGCATGTCCCTTGCCATCTTCAGATGCCCGCGGTGCTGCCGATCATGATCCCCAAGCGATCATGGTCATTTGCTTTTGATGATGAGGCTGCAGGGCCAAGCTTGGCGCCTGTAGATAACACCCCTGCTCCTTCCCCTGAGGTAACACATGTCAACTCTCTTTAAACAGCAGAGGCTTTCTCTTTTAGATCACCTGCTGTCAAGAAAAAAGGGCCCCGCAAGCAGGACACGCCCATCGTCGACTCATCTGTTCGCCGCTGCATGAGGGGTTCTATTAAGCGAGATGGCTTCAAGCCTGTGTTGTATGAACTCCCAATGCGCGTACCTAAGAGGAGGAAGCCCAAGGCCAAGCCTATGCAGGACCGTGTGGGTGAACTATCAGCTCAGGAGGAGGTACCGCCGGCAACTCCAATCTTGATGCTTCAAGCAACTGGTCAAAAGCTTATGATTGCTCCTGACAAGCTCTGTGTGGATCGTCTTATGGAAGATCCTGCTGAATCCAAGACCCCATCTGCTAATGTACCAATGTTGTTATTGCTCTGTTTTGCTGGTTGTTCAGTTCGTCAGAATACTGCTCATTGTTTGTTACAGTTCTCTGAACCTTGGTTGTGTGGGTTATTATGTAACTCCACTTTTGCTATATCTCATAGTTGTCATGGATAATCGATCTACGCGAAGTTGGTGCATTCTCTGCTAGAATTTGTTTGGGCTCAATTCAGATCATAGGCAACGAGCTGTTCATAACAAAATTGATGAGAGCTTGGCCTCAGTAGTTTGCTTACAGGAAACCAAAATGCAGTCCATTGATTTTCGATCAGCGAGAAGTTTTTGTCCTAAACGATTCGACCAATTTGCATACTCACCCTCTCGTGGTGCCTCTGGTGGGCTTATAACTCTGTGGATCTCTTCTTTTCTTACTGGGACCTTAGTTGAGTGCCAGCCTTTTGGCCTAATTATATCTTTTACCTCAAATCATACTGCAGAATCTTGGACCCTAGTAAATGTCTATGGCCCTTGTCAGGGAGAGGCTAGAGATCTTTTTGTCAGCTGGATATATAATCTCAACATCCCTGCTGATGCTAATTGGTTGTTGCTTGGGTATTTTAATTTTATTCGCTCACCATCTAATAGAAATCTTCCTGGGGTTGATGTGAATGATATGTTCATCTTTAATGAGATCATTGGTCATCTTGGTCTACTTGAATTACCTATTAAGGGCAGATCTTTTACCTGGTCCAATATGCAAGATTCACCTCTTCTAGAACAATTGGATTGGTTTTTTACATCTGCTACTTGGATTTCATCATATCCTCTGACACAGGTCCTCCCTTTGGCAAAAACTGCATCTGACCATGTCCCCTGTGTAGTAACAGTTAACACTTCCATCCCAAAATGCAATCTCTTTAGATTTGAAAACTACTGGGTTGAGATGGATGGTTTCATGTAATGTGTCATGGACTCTTGGAAATCCAGGAAAGGTCATATCACTACCATCATCATGGACAAGTTGAAACACTTACGTCAAGCCCTAAAGAAATGGCAAACCAGCCTCTCTCAGCTGAAGCTCCTTATTGCTCGATGCAACTAGGTTGTGCTTTGCCTTGATGATCTATAAGAGCTCAGACCCCTATACAGACCTGCAGCTAACTTCAGGGTGATTGTAAAGCTACACCTGGATCATCTATTACACATGCAGTTCCTTAACTGGAAAAAAGAGCCACAATCCGTTTCATCAAAGTTGGAGAAGGGAACACTAAGTTTTTCCATGCCATGGCAACTGAAAGATATAGAAAAAATTCTATTTCCTCTCTTAAGCTGAATGATGGTTCTATCATCTCCAATCCTGAGCAAATTGTTGGATGTTTCTGGACTTCCTTCAAGGACAGGATGGGATCCTCTCAGGGTATTAATATGGCTTTTGACCTGCAGTCCCTGATTCAGAAGGTGGATGGGCTTGATGTGCTAGCAGAGCCTTTTACCAAGACAGAAATGGATCAGACTGTGCAAGAAATGCCTACTGACAGGGCCCGTGGTTCAGATAGTTCCAATGGTCTATTTTTTAAGAAATGCTGGTCCATTATCTGCTCTGAATTTTATCAACTTGCAGCTGATTTCCATGCTGGCAGTGCCAAGCTTGAAAACATGAATTCATCTTATATTACTTTGATACCTAAAAAGAGTTCACTTGAGCAAGTTGGTGACTTTAGACCTATCTCTCTAACAGGGATGGGGCTTAAGTTTTTATCTAAAATGGTGGCCAACACACTGCAATTGCAAGTTATGAGATGCATACACAAAAATCAGTATGGCTTTATCAAATCTAGAACCATCCAAGATTGTGTGGGCTGGACACTAGAATATTTGCACCAATGTCATCAGTCCAAGCAACCCATTGTCATCCTCAAACTGGATTTTGAAAAGGCTTTTGACTCGGTGGAACAGGAGTTCCTTTTTCAGATTCTCAGGTAGAAGGGTTTTAAGGACAGATGGATCCTCTGGGGGCAGCAGTTACTAACTTCTGGCTCTTCCTTAGTGCTTCGAAATGGAGTTCCTCGAAGGAAGTTCATGTGTAAGAAAGGGGTCAGACAGGGGGACCCCATGTCCCCTATTCTCTTTGCAATTGCTGCAGACTTCCTTCAAACCTTGGTCAATAAACTTTTGCAGGATGACCTCATTCAGCTACCAATTCCCTGCCATGATAGAGACTTCCCCATAGTGCAGTATGCTGATGACACTCTCATCATTCTACTTGCAGAGGAATCTCAGTTGCTTGAATTCAAAAAAATGCTACTTCTGTTCTACCAATCCACTGGTCTTCATGTGAATTATCATAAATCTGCTCTGCTCCCCATCAACATTGATCAAGGGCAACTCCAAATGTTAGCTGATGCTATTGGTTGCAAGGTTGGTTCCTTGCCCTTCACATATCTTGGCTTGCCTATAGGAACAACCAAACCAAGCATAACTGATCTCATGGCCTTAGTGGATAATATGCAAAGAAGGTTCAGTGCTAGTTCCCCCTTCCTGGCTCAAGGGGGGCGTTTACAATATTTGAACTCAGCTTTGTCTTCGGTCCCTATCTTCTTCGTGTGCAGCTTAGATATTCCTCCAGGGATTCTCAAGCAGCTAGAGAGGATCCAACGACAATGCCTATGGAGAAAGAATGGTCAGTATCATGTCCCTCCCTTGCTGCCTGGGATCTTGTGTGCAGACCTAAGATGAAAGGTGGGCTGGGGATCATGAATCTTGCTGTTCAGAATGAAGCCCTGTTGCTCAAACATGTGGACAAATTTCTGAACAAAGCTGATATACCCTGGGTCAAGCTAATTTGGAACACATATTACCACAACACAGTCCCCCAGGGTACTTCACTTTGTGGATCTTTTTGGTGGAAGGACATCTGCAAGCGTCTAGATTTTTTCAGAGTTGTTACATATGTTCAACCCAACAGAGGTGATACCTTCTTGTTCTGGTCTGATTCATGGTTGATTGGGAATTCTACCAGACCTCTGGCTTCTAGGTTTCAGAGGCTGTTCTCTTTTGTCATTGATTCTTTTTGCACTGTTGAGGAAGTTTTCCATGCTTTCCAAGAGAGCAGTATGCTTTCCATGTTCCACTTCCCTCTCTTTGAACATGCCTATCAAGAATTAGGTACTGTCAACACTCTGCTCCAGGACCATGCTATAAACCATAATGCTAATGATATCTGGCTATGGAGTGAAGATTCTAAGGCTTATAATGCCAAGAAATATTATAGCCATATCCACCAGCCTATCATGCCAAACCCCTTGCTCACTTGGATCTGGAAGAGTTGCTGTACTATGAAAATCAAGATGTTTGCCTGGTTGCTGATCATGGACAGACTCAACACTCAGGATATGCTAGAGAGGCGTCACTGGAAAGTATCTGATTCAAATCTATGTGTTCTCTTCCATGCCAGGACCAAAGAAGATAGAGATCATTTGTTTTACAACTGTCTTTTCAGTATCAGAGTCTGGAATTACCTTCAGATATCATGGCAGGGACACTCCATGTGGAGTACTTCTTTAGCAGCAAGAAGAGACATTCAACATCCCTTCTTCCCTGAAGTAGTCTTCATTGCTTGTTAGAACATCTGGACTGTGAGAAATGCCAAAGTTTTCCACCATCAACAACCCAAGTTCAGAAAATGGAGGTCTAGTTTTATTCATCATATTCCCCTTTTAGCTCACAGGATTAAACCTAGTTTTAGGGATGATCACCTTAGATGGATTGCATTTTTACCTCATTGAGGTTTGTATCTCAACCCCCCTCTATTCTTTTGTACATTCTTTTCCACTCTTGTACATACAACCTCTTTTTATGAGAATAAAATAAAAGGTCGTGGGGTGATTCCCTATAGTAGCCGGTCAAAAAAAAGATTTGGGGATGCTCGTTTATGGGCGGCTCCGGGTGTGGCATTGCGTTTTCTCCTCTTGGAGAAGCGGAGTGGGGTTGGAAGTCACTGGAACTGTCTTCAGAGAGAGCACCGGTTGACCGGGCTCTCCCTCTTTGCTTTCCAGGAGAGATTCATGATAACCCACAAGTGTAGGGGATCGCAACAGTTTTTGAGGGTAGAGTATTCAACCCAAATGTATTGATTAGACTCAAGGGGAAGCGAAAGAATATTCTCAAGTATTAGCAGCTGAGTTGTCAATTCAACCACACCTGAAAGATTAGTGTCTGCAAGCAAAGTATCAGTAGCAAAGTGGTATGATAGCAACGGTGCCAGAAAATTATCTGTTGACGGCAGACTATTCCTCACTTGTTGTATCAATGGCGCCAGAAAAGTGTTGCAGCAGGTAACAGCAAAGTAACAAGTAACATCAGTAGTGATAGCAGTAGCAAGGAACATCAGTAGTGACATCAGTAGCGGCAAAGTAACGTAGCAAGGACCAATAGTAAAAGACTCGTAGGCATTGGGTCGGTGATGGATGATTATGCCAGATGTGATTCATCATGTAACAGCTATAACACGGAGAGATAAGTAATGAGCTCCCGTTCGTGAATCTAATGTAGGCATATATTCCGTATGTAGTCATACGTGCTTAGGGAAAAGAACTTGCATGACATCTATTGTCCATCCCTCCCGAAGCAGCGGGGTCCTAATGGAAACTACGGCATATTAAGGTTCTCCTTTTAATAAAGAACCGGACCAATGCATTAACACTTGGTGAATACATGAACTCCTCATACTATGGTCATCTCCGGGAGTGGTTCCGGCTATTGTCACTCCGGGGTTGCCGGGTCATAACACATAGTAGGTGACTACAGCTTGCAAGATAGGATCTAAAACACACATATATTGGCGACAACATAATAGGTTCAGACCTAAAATCATGGCACTCGTGCCCTAGTGACAAGCAGTAAGCATGGCAAAGTAGTAGAAACATCAATCTCAGAACATAGTGGATACTAGGGATCAATCCCCGTCAAAACTAACTCGATTACATGATAGATCTCATCCAACTCATCACCGTCCAGCAAGCCTACGATGAGATTACTCACAAACAGTGAAGAGCATCATGGAATTGGCGATGGAGGAAGGTTGATGATGACGATGACGACGATTTCCCCTCTCCGGAGCCCAGAACGGACTCCAGATGTGCCCTCCAGATGAAGAACAGGAGGTGGCGGCGCCTCCATATCGTAAAACGCGATGAATCCTTCTCCCTGATTTTTTTTGGGCGAAACGGAATATATAGAGCTGACTTTGCAGGTGGTGGAGCCTCGTGGGCCCCACAAGCCTTGTTGGTGCGGCCTGGGGTGGTGGCCGTGCCGTGTGGGCTTGTGGCCCATTGGCTCACCCCCTCCGGTGGATCTTTGCGCAGGTATTTTTCATTAATTCCAGAAAAATTCTCCGTAAATTTTCAGGTCATTCCGAGAACTTTATTTCTGCACAAAAACAACACCATGGCAGTTCTGCCGAAAACAGCGTTAGTTCGGGTTAGTTCCATTCAAATCATGCAAATTAGAGTCCAAAACAAGGGCAAAAGAGTTCAGAAAAGTAGATACGACGGAGACGTATCAACTCCCCCAAGCTTAAAGCCTTGCTTGTCCTCAAGCAATTCAGTTGACGAACTCTGTTTGATCTTGTTGTTGCAACTATGTCTAACTCATAACAAGAATTTCAGCAAGATCACAAGGAAACCACATAAGCAAATGACATCTAGGTCTCACGGTAAACTCATATCGATGGCATAATTAGCTAGCGAGAAAATAATAATAAGCCTCAAATGTCAACACTTCAATCAAAACTACATGAAGCAGTACGAATAGGTGGTATCTCGCTAGCTCTTTCTGAGACTGCAAAACATAAATGGAGAGCATCTTCAAAGACCAAGGGCTGACTAAACATTGTAATTCATGGCAAAGAAAATCCAGTCACAGTCATACTCAACACAGTTAAAAGCAAAGCATAAAAACGACAGAGGTGCTCTCTAATTGGTGCTTTTATAAGAGGAGGATGACTCAACAGGAACATAAATAGACAGGCCCTTCACAGAGGGAAGCATTGATTTGCAGAGGTGCCAGAGCTCAAGCTTTGAAAACAGAGATAATAATTTTGGGTGGCATGCTTTCATTGTCAACGCAATGACTAAGAGTTCTCAACATCTTCCACGCTACACATGCTATAGGCGGTTCCCAAATAGAAAAAGTAAAGTTTTGACTCCCCCACCACCAATCAATCACAGTCCACGGCTAGTCGAATCCTCGGGTACCGTCCATACCAACATCAATCCCGGGGGTGTTTTGTTTGCAATTATCTTTTCGATTTGAGCATGGAACTGGGAATTCCAATTACCGACCCATTTCTCGTGAATGATAGTGAATAAACACATATCGAGGATAACACGCCTAGCATGGAAGATACTGATAGCCCCCTGTCACCACATGAGCGGTTCGGGCATGCAGAACTGATTATTTCTTGAAGTTTTAGAGAGTGGCACATGCAAATTTACTTGGAACGGCAGGTAGATACCGCACATAGGTAGGTATGGTGGACTCATATGGAACAACTTTGGGTTTATGGAAGTGGATGCACAAGAAGTATTCCCGCTTAGTACAAGTGAAGGCTAGCAAAAGACTCGGAAGCGACCAACTAGAGAGCGACAACAGTCATCAAATTGCATTGAGATTAACTAACATTGAGTGCAAGCATGAGTAGGACATAAATCACCATGAACATGAACATCGTAGAGGCTATGTTGATTTTGTTTCAACCAGATGCGTGAACATGCGCGAAGTCAAGCCACTTGAATCATTCAAAGGAGGATACCATCCTATCATACTACAACACAGTCATCTCAAAATTCATGTGGGCATCCAAGACAAACTATTATAAGCTCCTAGCTAAGCAAGCATGGCATAAGCAACTATGATCCCTAAGTTGTCATTGCAAACATGTTTCTCTCACAACAAAGCTGAACTAGGAACAGTGAGCTAGTCATATTTACAAAAACAAAATAGATCGAGTTCATACCAGCTTTTCCAGGTTCGGTCACTTCATCATATATCGCCATTATTGCCTTTCACTTGCACGATCGAATTATGTGAACAATAATAAGCGTGCTCCTGCTTTGGACTAAAGCTGGAATCTGCAAACAAACACAAAGGAGAAGACAAAGTAATATGGCTCTTTGAAAGCTAAACACGTATGCATGCAAGGGCCACTAAACATTGTAACCAATATCTTCTACCTTTACCAAAAGAAAAAGAAAACTATTTACACGGAAAAGCTCCCAACAAGCAAAAGATGAACAAGAAAATCTTTTTCGGTTTTCTCAAACTAGACAGACGCACGAAAAGAAAATGATAAAAAGAAATAAACTAACATGGATGATAAAGTGGCAAAGTGTGAACACCGGCTAACAAAGTGAAAGCATAAGCAAGAATGTAAAGTCGGTGAGAACACGTACTCCCCCAAGCAAAGGCTTTTGGCCTAATTTGGTCTACTCCCAAGGATGCTCCTGGCGAAACCCAAAATCATAATGGGGGTTTTATGGGAGCGCTGCAGCCACTGCCTGAATAGCTGCCTCACGGAGACGAGCAGCCTTTGACTCCCTCTCATACTCCACTGCCTCTCCTCGGGTTATGTAATATCTCCGTTTTACCTGAAAGTCAAAGAAGGCAGGAGCAGGAAGGGTAATATGGAAAACACGCTGCGGTTAAATATCAAACGGTATAGTAGGGATTCGTCATCCCTCTCAAGGAACTGGTAGCTTGTCAAAACGACGCGGTTAGGGAAAGCTGTATGGAGCGGGGTATCTCCTTCGCGGATGGGTACTCCAAGAAAATTTTCTATGCGAGTGGCAGAGATCCCACCAAAGAAATCCCCTTCATTAGCATTCCTATTCAGCCTCCTTGCTATTATAGCTCCCATGTTGAAACTTTTATCACCCGTTACTGCGCTCTTAAGGATACTAAGGTCGGATGCGCAGAGCTGACAATGCTCAATCTTGCCATTAATGCATCTGCCTATGAAGAGGGCAAAGTAATGCAAGGCAGGAAAATGAATACTCCCCATGGTAGCTTGCGTAATGTCTCTAGTCTCTCCAACAGTAATACCTAAGCAAAAATCTCTAATCGAAGATTTAGGAGGATCATTGAAGCTACCCCAAATAGGTATTTTGAAAATTCTATGAAAATCCTCTAAATCCATGGTATACGATTTTTCATAGAAATAAAACAGTACCGATGTGTCATGACCAACTGAAAATTTGAATCTACGAACAAAAGAGGCAGTAAGAGCAACATACTGTTCACATTTATCGGAGATGAATTCTTCGAGTCCGACGTGGCGAACAAGTGCATCAAACTCATCTTTGAAACCTGCCTCAATCATAAATTCATCAGAAGGACATTCACATGGTTGTACCTGCACATCCCTTGGTTGGTAAGGATCAGGCTCCCGAATCGCAAGACGGGGACCTCTCTTGGTTGAGGAGCCACCATTAAAGTTTCTCCTGAACATCTTCCTTTTCTAAAATTTTCAGTGATTCTAAGGAAAGGTGAACAAAGCTCAACTAAACTTGTAGCAACTACTCCCACAAGTGCCTAGAGGTCGTATTACGCATCAAAACTACTTGGGACCAGCTAAAATCAGGATGCAAAGGTCAAGAACATGGTCACCAAGGCAGCAAAAATATGCGGAGTATAAGGCACTAGAGCAAAAACTAATTGGACCAATGGAGGAGTCACTTACCAAGGAGTAATTTCCCCAAAACAGTTCGGAGAATGGTGCTTTGAGCAAAGAGATCGAAAATCCCAGCAAGAGGAGCAAGAACACGGGTTTGAGCTGCGAAACGATTTTTTCTGGAGGTAGGAGAACCAGATGAGAGCAAGAATGAGTGGATGGGGTGCCTGTGGGCCCCACAAGCCTGGGTGGCATGGCCAGGGGGTACTCGCGCCCCAAGGGCTTGTGGCCCACTGGTGCAGCCCCCAGACAAGCTCTTTGTCTCAGATTTTTTCAAAAATTCCGGAAAAAATCATACTTGATTTTCAGCACGTTCGGAGAACTTTTATTTTCACGGTACTTTTCTACCGGATGTTAAAACAGAAAACAGGGAAAACTAAACTAAATCTATCATTTTTCTTCTAAGCAACCGAAGGTGAAAGCTTGGAACAGAGGTTTGTGACTCCTCGATTCGTCCATCTCATGATCATTGAAAGAAATCCGTCAGTGAGGTTGATCAAGCCTCCTCGACAAACCTTTTCGAATCGCAAAATAGAATGGAGAATTTTCGAGTAGCCCCTAGGTCACCTCAATAGGGATATGTATCTCCCCAACAAGCAAATCATACTTCATCTTGACACGAGGAATATGTCATTCAAAGCTCCCAATAAGAATCGATGAAGTTTTTTCGATAGCGTTGATGGAATGTACTCGATATTGTTTCTTTGGGAAGTGCACCGTATGGTCATTAAGGTTGACATGGAAAGTGACATTGCCTTTGTTGCAATCTATAACAGCCCCTGCAGTGTTTAAAAAGGGTCTTCCGAGGATGACCGCCATGGCATCATCCTCAGGAATATCCAAGATAACAAAGTCTTTTAAGATAGTGAAGTTAGCAACCACAACAGGCACATCCTCGCAAATGCCGATAGGAAAAGCAGTTGATTTGTCGGCCATTGGCAGAGAGATTTCATTGGGAGTCAACTTATCCAATTCAAGTCTACGATAAAGAGAGAGAGAGGCATAACATTAACACCGGCTCCAAGGTCGCATAAAGCAGTTCTAACGTAGTTGCCTTTAATGGAGCAAGGTATAGTGGGCACACTGGGATCACCTAGTTTCTTAGGACTTCCACCCTTGAAGGTATAATTAGCAAGCATGGTGGAAATCTCAACCTCAAGTATCCTCCTCTTATTAGTCACAATATCTTTCATGTACTTAGCATACAGAGACATTTTGAGCATATTTGTAAAACACATTTGTAGAAAGACAGGTATGATCATTTCAAAGAATCGCTCAAAATCCTCATCATCCTTTTTATTGGATGGTTTGGGAGGAAAGGGCATGGGTTTCTGAACCCATGGTTCCCTTTCTTTACGATGCTTCCTAGCAGCGAAGTCATTCTTATCGTATCTCTTATTCTTAGGCTGTGGGTTATCAAGATCAATAGGTTCAATCTCCACATCCTTATCATTGCTAGGTTGAGCATCATCATGAACATCACTATTGATATTATCATTAGGCTCATGTTCATCACCAGATTGTGTTTCAGCATCAGAGACAGAGGCATCGTTTGGACTCTCAGGTGTAGCAGCAACAGGGTTGCTAGCGTGCAGGTTCCTATCATCTTTCTTCTTCTTTCTAGGATGACTAGGTGCATTAGTGCTAACTCCTTGAGAATCTTGTTCAATTCTCTTCGGATGACCCTCAGGATACAGAGATTCCTAGGTCATTCTACCGCCTCTAGTAACGACTCTAACAGAATTGTCATTCAACTCATTGAGCAAGTCATTTTGAGCTTTAAGTACTTGTTCTACTTGAGTAGTAACCATGGAGGCATGTTTACTCGGGAGCTTAAGACCATTGACATTTCTGTCCACACAAGCACTTAAATGACTAAGCATACGAGCATTCTGTTCCAATTGTCTTCTAACATAATCATTGAAACTTTGTTATTTGGCAACAAAGTTATCAAATTCATCCAGGCATAAGCTAGCAGGTTTATCAAAAGGAATATCACTCTCATCAAACCTACACAGAGAATTTACTTCTACTACCTGTATCGGGTTATTAAGACCATGGATCTTTTCGATAGGTGGTAGATTTTTGACATCTTCAGATTTAATGTCTTTCTCTCGCATAGATTTCATGGCTTCTTGCATATCTTCAGGACCGAGGAATAGAATACCTCTTTTCTTCGGAGTTGGCTTAGGAGGTGGTTCGGGAATAGTCCAAGCATTCTCATTGCACAAGATGTTATTCAGTAGAATCTCAGCTTGTTCTACGGTTCGTTCCCTAAAAACACAACCAGCACAACTATATAGGTGGTCTTTAGAAGCATCACTAAGTCCATTATAGAAGATATCAAGTATTTCATTCTTCTCAAGAGGGTGATCAGGCAAAGCATTATGTAGCTGGATGGGCCTCCCCCAAGCTTGTGGGAGACTCTCTTCCTCAGCTTGAGCAAAGTTGTATATTTCCTGCAAGGCAGCTTGCCTCTTATGGGCAGGGAAATATTTTTCAGAGAAGTAATAGACCATATCCTGGGGGCTACGCACACAACCAGGAGCAAGAGAAGTGAACCAAGTCTTAGCATCATCCTTTAGCGAGAAAGGAAACAACTTGAGGATATAGTAGTGGCGGATCTTTTCCTCACTAGTGAATAGGGTGGCTATATCATGCAGTTTGGTAAGATGGGCTACAACCGTTTCAGACTCATAATCGTGAAAAGGATCAGATTCGACCAGAGTGATTAACTCAGGGTCGATAGAGAATTCATAATTCTTATCGGTCACAAAGATAGGCGAAGTAGCAAACTTCGGGTCGTATTTCATCCTAGCCTTCAAAGATTTTTCTTTCCACTTGCGTAGTAATTTGTCAACATCATAGCTATCCTTACACGCAAGAAAGTCCTCAGCTATCTCTCCCTCCATAACATAAAGTTCACGCATAATAGGCAATTCAGGCATAGGAGAGCTACTTCTAGCAGGCAAAATAGCAAGTTCTACTTCAATAGTATCAGCAGTTTCAGAAGTATCATCACATCTAGTAGCAACTCTAGCAATTTGTGCACCAAGGAATGCACCTAGTGGCAAAGCAGTATCAGGCATAGCATCATCAGGTATAGTAGTATCAAGCATAGCATCATCAGGCATAGTATCAAGCATAGCATCATCATAAGCATCATGGGAAGCAGAAGTAGCATCATCAAGCATAGGCGACATATCAAGATTTCTAGCAGGAGGCGATGTCGCAAACTTACTCATAACCGAAGGTGAATCAAGTGTAGAGCTAGATGGCAGTTCCTTACCTGTCCTCGTAGTGGAAGGCAGGATTTCAGTTCTTGGATCTTTCGATTCCTCATAGCGACCAGCAGACGTCAATCCCAAGTGACTCAGAGAATATAGCTGTGTTTCCCCGGCCACGGCGCCATAAAATAGTCTTGATAACCACAAGTGTAGGGGATCGTAACAGTTTTCGAGGGTAGAGTATTCAACCAAAATTTATTGATTCGACTCAAGGGGAAGCGAAAGAATATTCTCAAGTATTAGCTGCTGAGTTGTCAATTCAACCACACCTGAAAGATTAGTGTGTACAAGCAAAGTATCAGTAGCAAAGTGGTATGATAGCAACTGTGCCAGAAAATGGTCTGTTGACGGTAGACTATTCCTGGCTTGTTGTATCAATGGCGCCACAAAAGTGTTGCAGCAGGTAACAGCAGTAGTAACAGCAGTAACAAGGAACAACAGTAGCGGCAAAGTAACATAGCAAGGACCAGTAGTAAAAGACTCGTAGGCATTGGATCGGTGATGGATGATTATGCCGGATGTGATTCATCATGTAACAGCTATAACACGGAGAGATAAGTAACTAGCTCCCGTTCGTGAATCTAATGTAGGCATGTATTCCGTATGTAGTAATACGTGCTTAGGGAAAAGAACTTGCATGACATCTATTCTCCATCCCTCCCGTGGCAGCGGTGTCCTAATGGAAACTATGGGATATTAAGGTTCTCCTTTTAATAAAGAACCGGACCAACGCATTAACACTTGGTGAATACATGAACTCCTCATACTATGGTCATCTCTGGGAGTGGTTCCGGCTATTGTCACTCCGGGGTTGCCCGGTCATAACACATAGTAGGTGACTACAACTTGCAAGATAGGATCTAAACACACATATATTGGCGACAACATGATAGGTTCAGATCTGAAATCATGGCACTCGGGCCCTTGTGACAAGCATTAAGCATGGCAAAGTAGTAGCAACATCAATCTCAGAACATAGTGGATACTAGGGATCAATCCCCGTCAAAACTAACTCGATTACATGATAGATCTCATCCAACTCATGACCGTCCAACAAGCCTACGATGAGATTACTCACGAACGGTGAGGAGCATCATGGAATTGGCGATGGAGGAAGGTTGATGATGACGATGGCGATGATTTCCCCTCTCCGGAGCCCAGAACGGACTCCAGATCTGCCCTCCAGATGAAGAACAGGAGGTGGCGGCGCCTCCGTATCGTAAAATGCGATGAATCCTTCTCCCTGATTTTTTTCCGGGCGAAGCAGAATATATAGAGCTGAGTTTGGAGGCGGTGGAGCCTCGTGGGCCCCACAATCCTGGTTGGTGCGGCCTGGGGGGGTGGCCGCGTCATCTGGGCTTGTGGCCCACTGGCTCACCCCATCCGGTGGATCTTTGCGCGGGTATTTTTCATTAATTCCAGGAAAATTCTTCGTAAATTTTCAGGTCACTCCGAGAACTTTTATGTCTACACAAAAAACAACAAAATGGCAATTCTGCTGAAAACAACGTTAGTCGAGGTTAGTTCCATTCAAATCATGCAAATTAGAGTCCAAAACAAGCGCAAAGAGTTCGGAAAAGTAGACACGACGGAGACGTATCAATTCACTCTCCTGGTCTTCGGCGACCAAGGTTTTAGCCTCGGCCATGATATCATCATCCCCGCCCCTTGTGTGTGTGGCTCTGCGAGGGTCATTCGGGACACCACCTACCTTACCTCCTCGACGATCGAGGGAAAGGAGTTGTGGGATGCGTTCCCACTCTCCGCTAGTTCGGCTCGCGGAGAGTCCCCTTTTGCAGCTTGGTTGGTTGGTAAAACGCGCGGCAAACTGCAATGGGAAAACATGTGTACAATCAATAACAAAACCTTTAAAACGGAAAAGTGATATGATCTTTGGATTTGTACCTTTGTGCTGGGGGCTTGACCCTCGATTTCCTTCAAGGAACCCTTTCAAAGTTCTCAGACTCCCCGACGGAGTCCGGACCATCATCAAACATGCCAACTTTGGACCTACATTATCTTTTTGGGTAGTGGGAGCTAGATCACCCTCGACGTATTTGGACGCCGCCCGCTTCTTCGTGTGGGAGGAGACACTCTCCTCCCCGCCCTCTTCCAGCTCTCCCCAAAGAGCAGAGGGGACGTGTGTGTCTTCGGATCTAGAGTCCGGAGGTCCTTTTGAATAGAGGCCTCCTCGAGCCTTCTTATTTTCATCCTTGTTCTTCGGCAACATGTATGGATTTTCGACCAGCATGGCCATTAGTAAGGTCGTCCTGGGCCCCTCGGGTAGTAGTATTGGGCAGTAGATCTACTTGGATTTGTCCACCCAGATCTCCAAATACGGAGCAAAGAGGGGTAAGAGCCTTATCAAAGGAAAAAGTACAAACACAAATAATGAGATTTTATCTCCCTCGGGGTTCATGGCATCGATGACAATGTCTTCCTCCTCAGCTAGCTAAGTATTTTGCGGCTTGAGCAGCACCTTCCATAACTTGTCGTGGGTGATGCGGTAGAAGTGCTGCAGAGTGACTACGTCATGTGGACTGTAGGACCACATAAGGGCCCGATGTTGTCAGGGGAGGAGGAGGTGGCGTAGCATGACCTGAACCATGTTGGTCACCTCCATATTCTTGTCCACCAAGATGGTTACGCACCTTTGCAGCGCCTCCACCTTTGCAAATGCCCCCTAATCGATCCCCTTCTTCGTCCATGACACCGGTCTAGTGGGAGGTCCGGATCTAAATCCGGGGGTCCTTCCTGCTCCGGGTCACGTGGTTCGGTGATGTAGGTCCACTCCTCGTGCCAGATCTTGACGGTATCTGTGAAAGAACCGTGCGACCAGTGTACCAGGGGAAGCTTGCTAACCATCACTCCCCATAGTTTCCGTGCGCTACCTACCTTAGGTTTGACATTGAAAACTTTCAAACACAAGCCAGAGTGGGGTTGGACCTATAGAAATGCCTCACAGACGGTGATAAAGGCAGAAATGTGCATAAAAGAGTTCGGGGGTGATACGTCTCCAACGTATCTATAATTTTTTATGGTTTCATGTTATTATCTTGTCAAAATTTGGATGTTTTGCATGCCTTTTATATATTTTTTGGGACTAACTTATTAACTCAGTGCCAAGTGCCAGTTCCTGTTTTTTCCATGTTTTTGACCCCTTTCAGAGGAGATTTTGAAATGGAGTCCAAACGAAAGAAAATCCCGGAAAAGATTTTTTCCGGAACGGAAGAAGATCAGGAAGCTTGAGAGCCAAGGCAGGGGAGCCTCAGGGGCTCCCACCCCATGGCCAGGAGGGTAGGCCGCGACCCACAGGCTTGTGGGCCCCTTGAGCGCCCCCTGACCTAGTGGTTGCGCCTATAAATTCCCTAAATATCCCAAAAAAATAAGGAGATCATCGAAATCACTTTTCCGCCGCCGCAAGCTTCTGTCTCCGCAAGATCCCATATGGCGCACGTTCTGGTGCCCTGCCGGAGGGGGGATTCGGACACGGAGGGCTTCTTCATCAACACCATGACCTCTCCGATGATGCGTGAGTAGTTCACCATAGACCTACGGGTCCATAGCTAGTAGCTAGATGGCTTCTTCTCTCTCTTGGATCTTCAATACAAAGTTCTCCATGATCTTCATGGAGATCTATCGATGTAATCTTCTTTTACGGTGTGTTTGTTGAGATCCGATGAATTGTGGATTTATGATCAGATTATCTATGAATCTTATTTGAGTTTCTTCTGATCTTTCTTATGCATGATTTCATATCCTTGTAATTCTCTTCGAGTTGTGGGTTTTGTGTGGCCAACTAGATCTATGATTCTTGCAATGGGAGAAGTGCTTGGTTTTGGGTTCATACCGTGCGGTGACCTCACCCAGTGACAGAAGGGGTAGCGAGGCACGCATCGTGTTGTTGCCATAAGGGTAAAAATATGGGGTTTTCATCATTGGTTTGAGATTATCCCTCTACATCATGTCATCTTGCTTAAGGCGTTACTCTGTTCGTCATGAACTCAATACACTAGATGCATGCTGGATAGCGGTCGATGTGTCGAGTAATAGTAGTAGATGCAGAAAGTATCGGTCTACTTATCTCAGACGTGATGCCTATATGTATGATCATTGCCTTAGATATCGTCATGACTTTGCGTGGTTCTATCAATTGCTCGACAATAATTTGTTCACCCACCGTGATATTTGCTATTATGAGAGAAGCCTCTAGTGAACACTATGGCCCCCGGGTCTACTCCACACCATATTTTCAGCCTTACACTTTTTTCTTCGTTGCACTTTCCGCCTTCAGATCTCACTTTGCAAACAATCATGAAGGGATTGACAACCCCTTTGAAGCGTTGGGTGCAAGCTTGTTTGAGTTTGCGCAGGTACTCTGGACTTGACGAGGCCCTCCTTCTAGATCGATACCTTGGTTCTCAAACTGAGGGAAATACTTACTGCTCCTGTGCTCCATCACCCTTTCCTCTTCAAGGGAAAAACCGACGCAAACCAGAGAAGTAACAGGAAGAATTCCTAGCGCCAAGGAAGGACTTTTGTTGCCGCAACAGGGGGACATGGAAATGCAACCCGTAGTAAAGAAAAAAAACCCCATGAATGGGTGGAGTGGGAAACCGAGGCCCTAGAGGAAGTGGGGGATGAACACCACCCTATCGCCTTATTTTCGTGTGGGGATGACCTGGCGCTTCTCCAGAGCGTGATGAACAATATTCGCCGACAATTAGCTGGCATGCTTCAGTTCCAACATGTCATTGTTGGTCACACAGGAGGCGTCCCACTTCACTTTCGAACCCGAGCCGGCCATGGCCGTATTTGGGAAAAGGTTTGAAGAGCTTGGAGGGAGGATGGAGATTGCAAGCTTGAAGCTCAGAGGGTTAGGGAATAAGATGGTGATGTGAGATGTCAGAAGTGTTTGGAGGCTACGGTGGCAGTTTGCTTTTTTTATAAGTCGCGGTAATACGAAGAGCCCCTCAGCTGCGTCGTGGACCTTCCCACTACTCGATAAATCATGCAGTTGTGCGCACGTGGGATAGCCCAAATCATAAACCATATCCCCTAAAAGGCGGGGCACGATCTCCATATTAATGGAATGTGCCAATGAAAAAAACTCGTTAGTTGTCATGACCAGCCGCAACCTTTCACTAAATAGTTCTCAGAAAGAAGATTTGTTCACACTCTAACGATTGGCCTTCGAGGCTAAGTCACATATATTCCTCAGAAACAAGGAAGTCATTGGTGGCCGGACTATTACCAGTCGAATATAAATGGGGAGAGGAACTCGCCCCACAAGATCAAAACCTTGGATGCAAGAAGCTTCTAGGAATCAAGACTACGTCATTGGAGGCCAATTGGGGGCTACTAAGGGAGTCCGGGACTAAGGGGTCCTTGGGCACTGACTATCTTCATGGGACAGACTCATTGGCCGCCCTATGATTATCATTGAAGGGCCGAACTTCAAGACGATGCCGTATCCAGAAAAGAATCTTCCAAAGCCTTGGTGTATGCTCCAAGTCATGATGATGGATTCAACATGTTTACTCCCTAACGGAGCCGACATTGTGTAACCTGAGGTACACCTGTTATCTATATAAACCAGAGGGTTTTAGTCTGTAAGGCAGATTAAGATCATTACTCATAGGGTTTTAGACCACATCATACGATCTCGAGGTAGATCAACTCTTTACTTGATACATAATCATCAATACAAACAAAGCAGGACGTAGGGTATTACCTCCATCAAGAGGGCTCGAACCTGGGTAAACATCGTCTCCCTATCTCGTATTACCCATTGATCCAAGATCCATAGTTCGGGACACCCTACCCGAGATCAGCCAGTTTTGACACCGACACGTACCCTACCGCCATGCTGCCCAGCGGTAGAAACTTTTCCATGTCAGCCCTGGCTAACGAGCCGTGAGCTGCCGGCCTTCCACCTCCGTCACCTTACCACCGGGGACACTGACGGTAGGGCGTGTTAGTCTACCGCCAGGCCCTCTAGCGGTACGCAAAAGGTTCTGATGCCAAAATGTTCACCAGACAAGGTTAGACCTGCCTAAAGTTGTCCAAAAGGGTCAAATCGTAAATTTTTGCCACCCCCGGATCCTCCATAAAATCTAGAGACACCACGCCAGACTACCATGCAAGCATGATTCGATGCCCACACACAAAATGTGACGTCTAAGATGCGACACTTCCCTTATTTGGGGGCAAGGCCTCAAAAGGGGAAAGGGTCGCATCTAAGTGTTTCACAAGCAGGATAAACATTGCTATACATAATAGATGGAAGAGTATTAAGATTCCGCTTATACTCGCCACAAGCTAAATTACAGTTCCACATAATCATTCATTATTCAGATACAAAACAGGGTCCATCAATTGACAAGATAAACGACAAAAGCTAATGCTATCCCGCCTTGCTAGACCCACGATCACGACCAAGTGCCTCTAGTCCTCGGGATACGTCACGTACAACCTGCCACTGTCCTTGTCAAACTCCCACTTTAGTTGGGTATCCTCGGAAGCATCTGTATCTGGGGTACTTGTACCTGTTGGTGGTTGTAGTAATCTATGAGCCAGAAGGACTCAGCAATCTCATGACCTTGGTATCGAATATAACTAAGTTATTAGGTGAGGTTGGGGTATGTGTTTGAGTATGCAATAACCGAAGCATTTATGGTGGCTAACTTACGGTGAACAAGAAGTAAAGATATGGTGGTCTACACATGACGGTCGTGAACTAAGAATAATCACTAAGTGATCCTGGACAGCTACTTACATCATTCATAACCCCACCGTATTCTCGATCAGAGAAGGAACTCTGAAGGAAAAAATCACGGTTACGCAGTTGGCAGGTTTTAATTAAGTTACTTCAAGTTATCTAGAACCGGTTGTTAACAAAATATCCAAGATTGCCACATAACTGCGGGCATGGCTTTCCGAAAGATTTAACCCTGCAGCGGTGCTCCAATTAATCAATCACAAATTACCACAAGCCGCATAGAAATCCTCGATCACGATACTCGCAACCTCGTTGGATTCCTTAGTGGAAAACCCCACGCTGAGAAAACCCAAAGTCTCACCGGAATCCAAATGCACAAGATATATCATTAAGGTAAGACCAGTCCAGCAAGACCTCCCGACATGGCGACGACCCCGATAAGAGCCGCGTATCTCTGTCTCACGACACGTCGGATTGTCCAAACTTCCGGTAGGACAATCATAGAGTGGCCCCTGTCGGCCACCGACGGTTGACAGTTTGGACCAACACTCATGAGGAGCACTGGCCTGGGGGTTGATTAAGTTCCTCGGGGAAGCTATTCCCTATGATTTTTATTAAGTGGTTAGCAAATTTAACACCAAAGTTGGGTCTTGCCAGACAAGCCTTAGCACTAAACGATTTACCAAGGATGTCCCTATAACAACCCGTGAATGTGTTAGGAGAGCTTAGTTATGGAATAAAACACCGGTAGCCGAAACTAAGGCGGCAAAAGCGGAATAGACCACCCGGCAAATGGCCATGCCTTCCGCCCTTTACCAAGCATAGATGTGCATTAATTAAATAGAATTTAAATAAGATGATAATCAAATTGCCCATGTTATCATATGGACCAGCTTCCACCTACAACTAGCAACGCTAATGAAATGGTTGAGCAAGCCTAACTTAGCCAAACAATATTTGCTAGGAGGGGAAGTGTAAGAGGTTTCATGGCAATGTTTGATGGCCTATATATCAGGTGGTAGGCAGCGGAGAATAATGATGGAAATGAATCAACTATGCATAACAAAGCTAGAAACGGTGTCAAGGTCACGATCATCTTGCTTGTGCAATCTTCAGAGTGGAACTGCTCCTGATCTTCCTGAATGAACTCATCGGACTCCTCGAACTCGTTTCCCGCACAAGCTGCTACCCAAAAGAAACAAACACCCAATAAACACCAGCAAGTGATAATGCAACACACAATATGATGCATGTATGACAAACACTTCAAATCACGCACGGAAATAATCCTATTCAATTGACAAAGTGCCACCTCATCAAAAATGACAATTTTACCGAACTGCTCAAAACTGAAATCCAATGCCACCATTGGATTCCTTGGGTTTTTCTATCCCAAATCCATATATCATACGACTATACTTGCATGCATAAAAACACCACAAAACTGAAAAGGAAATCTACCCAGAATCATAAATTACTTATATCGAATAGAGGTTGAACTTGCATATGCCAGATTTGGCATATTCCTCTTCTAGAATAGTCGACATATGGAAAATACACCACAAACAATAAAAAAACCACACACACAATTTAACAGGGTGGCATTGGTCATAGACACCAGGGCCCACTAGAACATGATAGGTGGGCCATGTGGCCCACTTGTGAGTTGCACTCCTACATCACCGATCCTGCTAGCTACCACAACAAAGGAATCAACACAAATAAAGGGGGGGGTTCAACTTCGCGGGGGGGGGGGGGGGGGTTGAACCCGTGACATTGCGATGTACGGGGCTGCTCGGTTGCCACTAGGGATAGGAGGGGGTCTGAACCTAAGGGGGTTCGAACCCACCACCTCCCTAGTGGAGAGTACTGCCCCCACCACTGGGCTACTCTGATGTAGTTGCACTAAGAGGGGAGGCATACTACATATGCATGTTCTGCCACACTAAGAAAAGGGAACAAATAACACGAAAAATAAAAGGGACACAAGGGGTAGTCAAACCCTTGCCATAGGCGCGCGATTGGTTCTATTGCCACCGCTGTGGGCTACGTCCATTGCTAGAACAGGGGAAGTAACTAACTTACACCGATCCTGCTAGCTACCACAACAAAGGAATCAACACAAATAAAGGGGGGGTTCAACTTCGCGGGGGGGGGGGGGGGGGGGTTGAACCCGTGACATTGCGATGTACGGGGCTGCTCGGTTGCCACTAGGGATAGGAGGGGGTCTGAACCTAAGGGGGTTCGACCCCTCTTGCTTATCCCGCATCGCCAGCATGCTCGTGCTACTACCAAAAGCAGAACGACTGTGTCGGCACCCTCACCAGCGGCCACAACCGATGACTAACGTCAGCAGGGATACATGTCATTGCTGCTATTGCATGCGGCTATTGTGAACTGCTGCGGTTACTAACTGCTGCTGCTGCGCTACTACATTACAGCGCTGCTGCTGCTGCTTGCTCTGCTCGGCGACAGAACGGACGGCGACGACGAGGCTACAGGGAGAGAGGGCAAGGGGAACAGAGGTGCTGCGCTCACCCAGGGGCGGAGAAGAGACGCTCTGACGAAGGGGAAAAACGACACTAAAGAACTACTGCAGGGGAAGTGTTGTGGAACGTTGCATGGGAAACAAAATTTTTCCTACGCACACGAAGACCTATCATGCTGATGTCCATCTACGAGAGGACATTTGGATATACGTACCCTTGTAGATCGCACAGCAGGAAGCATTAAGAAATGCGGTTGATGTAGTGGAACGTCTTCATGTCCCTCGATCAGCCCCATGAACCGTCCCTCGATCCGTCCCACGAACCATCTCGCGATCCGTCCGACGATCCGTTCCGATCTAGTGCCGAACGGACGACACCTCCGCGTTGAGCACACGTACAGCTCGACGATGATCTTGGCCTTCTTGATCCCGCAAGCAAGACAAAGAATTAGATGATTTCTCTGGCAGCATGACGGCGCTCCGGTGGTGGTGACAATTTAATCCTGCTGGGCTCCGCGCGAGCTCCGTAGAAATACGATATAGAGGAAGAACTATGGTGTCTTGATCTGAGTTGCACGTGGAAAAAAGTTGTCTCAAATCAGCCCTAAATCACCACTATATATAGGAGGAGGCTTTCCTTGAGGACCAAGTCCCCAAGGGGGCGCCGGCCAGGAGGAGAGGAGGAATCCTACTCCAATTAGGATTGGAAAGTGGAGTCCTTCTCTTCCTTCCCACCTCCCCTTTTTTTCCTTTCTCTTTGGTTTTTATTTCTTGGCGCCAAGGACCTCTTGGGATGTTCCACCAGCACACTAAGGGCTGGTGCGCCACCCTAAGGCCATTGGGCTTCCTCTGGGTGGGTTGCCCCCCTCCCGGTGAACATCCGGAACCCATTCGTCACTCCCGGTACAATGCCGGTAATGCCCGAAAACCTTCCGGTAACCAAATGAAACCATCCTATATATCAATCTTCGTTTCCGGACCATTTCGGAAACCCTCATGACGTCCGTGATCTCATCTGGGACTCCGAACAACATTTGGTAACCACACATATAACTCAAATATACTAAAACGTCATCGAACCTTAAGTGTGCAGACCCTGCGGCTTCGAGAACTATGTAGACATGCCCCGAGGTACTCCTCGGTCAATATCCAATAGCGGGACCTGGATGCGCATATTGGATCCTACATATTCTCCGAAGATCTTATCGGTTGAACCTCGGTGTCCAGGATTCATATAATCCCGTATGTCATTCCCTTTGTCCTTCGGTATGTTACTTGCCCGAGATTCGATCGTCGGTATCCGCATACCTATCTCAATCTCGTTACCGGCAAGTCTCTTTACTCGTTCCGTAATACAAGATCCCGTGACTTACACTTAGTCACATTGCTTGCAAGGCTTGCGTGTGATGTTGTATTACCGAGTGGGACCCGAGATACCTCTCCGTCACACGGAGTGACAAATCCCGGTCTTGATCCATACTAACTCAACGAACACCTTTGGAGATACCTATAGAGTACCTTTATAGTCACCCAGTTACGTTGTGACGTTTGATACACACAAGGTATTCCTCCGGTGCTACTGAGTTAGATGATCTCATTGTCATAGGAATAAATACTTGACACGCAGAAAACAATAGCAATAAAATGACACGATCAATATGCTAAGTATACAATTCGGGTCTTGTCCATCACATGATTCTCCTAATGATGTGATCCCGTTATCAAGTGACAACACTTGCCTATGGCTAGGAAACCTTGACCATCTTTGATCAACGAACTAGTCAACTAGAGGCTCACTAGGGACAATGTGTTGTCTTTGTATCCACACATGTATAGCATGGATAATAAATGATTATTATGAACAAGGAAATATAATAATAACTAATTTATTATTGCCTCTAGGGAATATTTCCAACAGTATCCCACTTGCACTAGTCAATAATCTAGTGCACATCACCATGTGATTTTAACGAATCCAACACCCATATAGTTCTGGGGTCTGATTACGTCTTGCTCGTGAGAGAGGTTTTAGTCAACTGTTCTGAATCTTTCATATCCGTGTGCGCTTTACAAATCTTTATGTCATGTTATAGATGCTGGTACTATGTGTTATTCGGAAATACTCCAAATATCTACTCTACTATACGAATCTGTTTTACTACTCATAGTTATTCAGATTAGTGTCAAAGCTTGCATCAACGTAACCCTTTACGACAAACTCTTTGACCACCTCCATAATCGAGAAAAATTCCTTAGTCCATTGGTTACTAAGGATAATTTTGACCGTTGTTCAGTGATTCAATCCTGGATTACTCTATGTACCTCTTAACAGACTTGTGGCAAGGCACTCATCAGGTGCGGTACACATCATGGCATACTGTAGAGTCTACGGCTAAGGCACAGCGGACGACCTTCGTCCTTTCTCTTTCTTGTGTCGTGGTCAGGCTTTTGAGTCGTACTCAAATTCACACCTTACAACACAGCCAAGAACTCCTTCTTTGCTGATCTATTTTGAACTCCTTCAAAAAAAATTCAATGCATGCATTTCATTTGAATGTTCTGTTTAGCACTTTGATCTATCTCCATAGATCTTGATGCTCAATGTTCAAGTAGCTATTTCGAGGTCTTCCTTTGAAAAACCCCTTTCAAACAACCTCTTTCCTTTACAAAAATTCTACATTACTTCCGGTCAACAATATGCCATCCACATATACTTTATCAAAAATACTATAGTGCTCCCACTCACTTCTTTGGAAATACAAGTTTCTCATAAACCTTGTACAAACCCAAAAGATTTGATCATCTAATCAAAGTGTATATTCCAACTCCGAGATGCTTGCACCAATCCATGAAGGGATCACTGGAGCTTGCATACTTGTTATCGTATTTAGGATCGACAAAACCTTCTTGTTGTAGCACACACAACCTTTCCTCAAGGAAACCGTCGAGGAAACAATTTTTTGACATCCTTTGTGCAATATTTCATTAATAATTCAGCAACTACTAACATAATTCCAACAGACTTTTAGCATTGCTATGAGTGAGAAAGTCTCATCATAGTCAACTCTTTGATCTTGTTGGAAACATCTTTGCGACAAGTCGACCTTTTCTTAATGGTGAACAGTCACCATCATCATCTGTCTTCCTTTTAAAGATCCATCTTCACTTAATAGTCTTATTACCATGAAGTAGTTCTTCCAAAGTCTACACTTTGTTTTCATACATGGATCCTCTCTCGGATTTCATGGCCTCCAGCCATTTGTCGGAATCCGGGCCCACCATCGCTTCTCCATAGCTCGTAGTTTCATTGTTGTTCAAGAACATGACCTCCAAGACAGGGTTACCGTACCACTCTGTAGTAGAACGCAACCTTGTTGACCTACAAGGTTTGTAGTAACTTGATTCGAAGCTCAATGATCACCATCATCAACTTCCACTTTAATTGGTGTAGGCGCCACAGGAACATCTTCATGCGCCCTGCTACACACTAGTTGAAGTGATGGTTCACTAACCTCATCAAGTTCCACCACCCTCCCACTCAATTCTTTCGAGAGAAACCTTTCCTCGAGAAAGGACCCGTTTCTAGAAACAAACACTTTGCTCCCGGATCTGAGATAGGAGATGTATCCAACTGTTTTCGATATCCTATGAAGATGCATTAATCCACTTTAGGTTCGAGCTTATCAGACTAAAACTTTTTCACATAAGCGTCGCAGCCCCAAGCTTTCAAGAAACGACGGCTTAGGTTTCTCCAAACCATAGTCTATACAGTGTCATCTCAACGGAAATACGCGGTGCCCTATTTAAAGTGAATGTGGTTGTCTCTAATGCATAACCCATAAACGATAGTGGTAATTCGATAAGAGACATCATAGTATGCGCTATATCCAATCTCGCGCGGCTATGACATTTAGACACATCATCACACTATGGTGTTCCAGGTGGCATGAACTGCAAAACAATTTACACATTGTGTTAACTACGTACGAAAACTCGTAACTTACATATTCATCTCTATGATCATATCGTAGACAGTTTGTCCTCTTGTCACGACGATCTTCACTCTGAAATAGCTTTGAACTTTTCAATATTCTAGACTTGTGATTCATCAAGTAAATACTCCTGTATCTACTCAAATTGTCAGTGAAGTAAGAACATAATGATATCCACTGCGTACCTCAGCATTCATTGGACTGCACACATAAAAAATGTATTACTCCTAACAAGTTACTCTCTTGTTTCATGTGGCATAATTTGCATGTCTCAAGTGATCCAAAATCAAGTGAGTCCAAATGATCCATCTCTATGGAGCTTATTCATGCACTTATACCAACAAGTATGGTTTGCATGTCTCAAATGTTTCAAAAATGAGTGAGCACAAAGATCCATCAGCATGGAGCTTCTTCATGCATTTTACACCAACATGACTCAAGTGGCAGTGACACAACTAAGTGGTACTATCATTATTACTTTGTATCTTTTTGGCACCAATATTATGAACATGTGTAACACTACGACCGAGATTCAATAAACCATTGAAGGTAATTATTCAAGAAAGTAGAATAACTACTATTCTCTTTAAATGAATAATCGCATTGCAATAAACACTATCCAATCATGCTCATGCTCAACCCAAACACCAAACAAAAATTATTTAGGTTTTACCACCAATCCGGATAATAGAGGGAGCGTGCGATGTTTGATCACATCAACCTTGGAAACACTTCCAACACGTATCGTCACCTCACCTTTTGCTAGTCTTCTTTTATATCGTAGCTTTCATTTCGAGTTACTAATCACTTAGTAACCGAACCGGTATCCAATACCCATGTGCTACTAGGAGTACTAGTAAAGTACACATCAATATCATGTATATCAAATATACTTCTCTTGACTTTACTAGGCTTCTTATCTACCAAGTATCTAGGGTTGCTCCGCCTCAGTGACCGTTCCCCTCATAACAGAAGCACTTAGTCTCAGGTGTGGATTCAATATTGGGTTTCTTCATTGGAGCAGCAACTGGTTTGTCATTTCATGAAGTATCCCTTCTAGCCCTTGCCCTTCTTGAAACTAGTGGTTTTACTAACCATCAACAATTGATGCTCCTTCTTGATTTCTACTTTCGCAGTGTCAAACATTGCGAATCGCTCAAGGATCGTCATATCTATCCTCGATATGTTTATAGTTCATCATGAAGCTCTAGCTGCTTGGTGGCAGTGATTTTGGAGAACCATCACTATCTCATCTGGAAGATTAAATCCCACTTGATTCAAGCGATTGTTTTACTCAGGCAGTCTGAGAACATGCTCAACGTTTTGAGTTTTTCTCCTCTACTTTGTAGACAAAGAATCTTGTCGGAGGTCTCACACCTCTCAACAAGGGCACGAGCATGAAATCTCAATTTCATCTCCTAGAACATCTCTTATGTCCCCCGATGTTTCAAAACGTCTTCGGTGCCTTGCTTCTAAGCCATTAAGTATTACGCACTGAACTATCACGTAGTCATCAAAAACGTGTATGTCAGATGTTCACAACATCCACAGATGACGCTCGAGGTGTAGCACACGGAGTGGTGCATTAAGGACATAAGCCTTCTGCGCAGCAATGAGGACAATCCTCAGTTTTACGGACTCAGTCCGCAAAGTTGCTACTATGAACTTTCAACTAAATTTTCTCCAGGAACATATAAAAACTGTAGAGCTATAGCGCAAGCGACATCATAATTCGCAAATACCATTAGACTATGTTGATGATAATTAGTTCAATTAATCATATTACTTAAGAACTCCCACTCAAAAAGTGCATCTCTCTAGTCATTTGAGTGGTACATGAACCAAATCCACTAACTCAAGTCCGATCATGACGCGAGTTGAGAATAGTTTCAGTGGTAAGCATCTCTATGCTAATCATATTGACTATACGATTCATGCTCGACCTTTCGGTCTCATGTGTTCCGAGGCCATGTCTGCACATGCTAGGCTCGTCAAGCTTAACCCGAGTGTTCCGCGCGTGCAACTGTTTTGCACCCGTTGTATGTGAACCTTGAGTCTATCACACCCGATCATCATGTGGTGTCTCGAAACAACGAACTGTCGCAACGGTGCACAGTCGGGGAGAACACAATTTGGTCTTGAAATTTTAGTAAGAGATCACCTCATAATGCTACCATCGTTCTAAGCAAAATAAGGTGCATAAAAGGATTAACATCACATGCAATTCATAAGTTACATGATATGGCCATCATGTTGTGCTTCTTGATCTCCATCACCAAAGCACCGGCACGATCTTCTTGTCACCGGCGCCACACCGTAATCTCCATCATCATGATCTCCATCAACATGTCGCCATCGAGGTTGTCGTGCTACTTATGCTATTACTACTAAAGCTACGTCCTAGCAGTATAGTAAATGCATCTACAAACACAAACGTTAGTTTAAAGACAACCCTATGGCTCCTTCCGGTTGTCATAGCATCGACGTGCAAGTCGATATTAACTATTACAACATGATCATCTCATACATCCAATATATCACATCACGTCATTGGACATATCATATCACAAGCATACCCTGCAAAAACAAGGTATGCGTCCTCTAATTTGTTGTTGCATGTTTTACGTGGCCGTTATGGGTATCTAGTATGATCGCATCTTACTTACGCAAAAACCACAACGGAGATGTGCCAATTACTATTTAACCTCTCCAAGGACCGCCTCGGTCAAAACCAATTCAACTAAAGTTGAAGAAACCAACACCAGCCAGTCATCTTTATGCAACGAGGTTGTATGTCAATCGCTGAAACCAGTCTTTCGTAAGCGTACGTATAATGTCAGTCCGGGCCGCTTCAATCCAACAATACCGTCGAATCAAGAAAAGACTAAGGAGGGCAGAAAATCGAACATTACCGTCCATAAAACCATTTGTATTCTACTCGAGATAACATCTACGCATGAACCTAGCTCATGATGCCACTATTGTGGAATGTTGCATGGGAAACAAAAAATTTCCTAAGCACACGAAGACCTATCATGGTGATGTCCATCTATGAGAGGAGATTTGGATCTATGTACCCTTGTAGATCGCACAACGGGAAGCGTTAAGAAACACGGTTGATGTAGTGGAACGTCTTCACGTCCCTCAATCAGCCCCACGAACCGTCCCACGAACTCTCCCTCGATCCGTCCCACGAACCGTCTCGTAATCCGTCCCACGATCCTTTCCGATCTAGTGACGAACGGACGGCACCTCCTCGTTCAGCACACGTACAGCTCGATGATGATCTTGGCCTTCTTGATCCAGCAAGCAAGACAGAGAAGTAGATGAGTTCTCCGGCAGCGTGACAGCGCTCCCATGGTGGTGACGATCTAATCATGCAGGGCTGCGCCCGAGCTCCGCAGAAATACGATCTAGAGGAAGAACTATGGTGTCTAGATCTGAGTTGCACGTGGCAATAAGTTGTCTCAAATCAGCCCTAAATCACCACTATATATAGGAGGGAGGGGGAGGAAGCTTGCCTTGAGGACCAAGTCCCCAAGGGGGCGCCGGCCAGGAGGAGAGGAGGAATCCTACTCCAATTAGGATTGGAAAGTGGAGTCCTTCTCTTCCTTCCCACCTCCCTTTTTTTTCCTTTCTCTTTGGTTTTTCTTTCTTGGCGCCAAGGCCATCTTGGGCTGTCCCACCAGCCCACTAAGGGCTTGTGCGCCACCCTAAGGCCATTGGGCTTCCTCCGGGTGGGTTCCCCCCTCCCGGTGAACTTCCGGAACCCATTCGCCACTCCCGGTACAATGCCGGTAATGCCCGAAAACCTTCCGGTAACCAAATGAAACCATGCTATATATCAATCTTTTTTTCCGGACCATTCCAGAAACCCTCGTGACGTTCGTGATCTCATCCGGGACCCCGAACAACATTCGGTGACCACACATATAACTCAACTATACTAAAACACCATCGAACCACACATATAACTCAACTATACTAAAACTCAACTATACTAAAACACCTGCGGGTTCGAGAACTACGTAGACATGCCCCGAGGTACTCCTCGGTCAATATCCAATAACGGGACCTGGATGCCCATATTGGATCCTACATATTCTTCGAAGATCTTATTTGTCAAGGATTCATATAATCCCGTATGTCATTCCCTTTGTCCTTCGGTATGTTACTTGCCCGAGATTCCATCGTCGGTATCCGCATACCTATTTCAATCTCGTTATCGGCAAGTCTCTTTACTCATTCCGTAATACAAAATCCCGTGACTTACACTTAGTCACATTGCTTGCAAGGCTTGTGTGTGATGTTGTATTACCGAGTGGGCCCCGAGATACCTCTCCGTCACACAGAGTGAAAAATCACAGTCTTGATCCATACTAACTCAACGGACACCTTCGGAGTTACCTGTAGAGTACCTTTATAGTCACCCAGTTATGTTGTGATGTTTGATACACACAAGGTATTCCTCCGGTGCCAGTCAGTTATATGATCTCATAGTCATAGGAATAAATACTTCACACGCGGAAAACAATAGCAATAAAATGACATGATCAATATGGTACGTATACAATTTGGATCTTGTCCATCACATTATTCTCCTAATGATTTGATCTCGTTATCAAGTGACAACATTTGCCTCTGGCCAGGAAACCTTGACCATCTTTGATCAACGAACTAGTCAACTAGAGGCTCACTAGGGACAATGTGTTGTCTATGTATCCACACATGTATTTGAGTTTCCAATCAATACAATTCTAGCATGGATAATAAATGATTATTATGAACAAGGAAATATAATAATAACTAATTTATTACTGCCTCTAGGGCATATTTCCAATCGGAAGATCGCCAGAGAAGAAGAAGATGCTCGTCGTTGGGGACGTTGTGGAAGCATATCCTCGTATCTGATCTCTTGCGAATGGAACCCCACGGTCCTTCGCGAGCTCCTCGATCAGCCGAGGAAAAAGATGGCGACGACCTTCGCCGGCATCAAGCTCAAACAGGAACCGGTCATGGTGTTGGTGGTCGATCTGGAGGTGGCCCTAACGACACGAGGGGAGAAGGACACGGAGAAATGGAACGCTAGGGTTCGGAGGGCACGGGTGGAGTCCTACACAGGATGACGTCGGGAGGAGGAAGAAAACGGTTGCCAGCTAGGCCTGGTCCGATTGCTACAGGACATGAGCCTCGTTCTCTCTCTCTCTCCCTCTGTGTTAAATGTTTTTTTCCAAATAAACATAACAGGATTTTGGTTAAATCCTATGGGTTAAAATGAAAAGAGTTTTAACAAAATAAAAATATCTTTGGTCTTCTGAAATGTTGCCCCTATTTATAAAAATAAGTAGGACATTCGAGAAGAACAAAAATAAATTACTTTTATTTAACATGGGGCTCTATTATTAAATAATACCAAAAGGAAAATAAATTCAAATAAAAGGGTGTTGCACCCCACAATTAATAGGAGTAACCTAGATATAATTTATTGGGGCAAAAGGAGTAACCTAGATATAATTGAAAAGGAGCTGGATCTTGTTGCACCCAACGACATTGCAAACACCAAGGCACATCCACACATGCACCCACACTTCATACCAAGGTGTAACACAAACAACAGAATACAAGAACAAAAGAAGTGATGATATGCATGATGCCATGATGCAACATAAAATGAAGACACAAACTTAAACTCTTTTGTTCCAATCCAACATGCCAAGATAGGAAGGTTGTGATACATGGAAAGATATTATAAGAGGGGGAAGGAATTGCATTGGGGCTGTTACACCCACAAAAGCATGCAAGCACACATTTGACCTACTACTGTAACTCGTGTAATGTGAAGACTAAAGGTATACTAAGGAAATTTTGAAAAAATAATATTATTATCTTATGAAATCCTATCAATAACTTCCAAATAGGAATCTGCAAAACTATTGCCATGCCCTTGCTGATAGCAAGGATAAGGGTGTTGTCCTAGAAGTTGTTGCCGAATGTAAGTATGCAATTAAACATCTCTAACGCACCGTGTCGGGACCCCGATCCTAAGCCATAGGAATCCATCCTGGTACACATCGCATCTCTTTGTGGTCTCACGCACGGTTAACTCCACGGCTGCAGCCTTACCTTAGCCGGGACCGTTTGCGTCTTTTGACTCACGTATGCGATAGGTGTCGCTAGCAATCCAATGTCAAAGAACCCGGATCGACATGTCTAGCCATAAACCAAAGTGGCAGTTCCGCACAAGGACAGGCATACATGACCCAACAAAGCAGGTGTCGGTCATCGGCGAATGTAGACGAGTCGTAGCAAGCTACAAGGACTCCATTACATCGCGTGACATTTCCCCAAAGGGGACAGACACAGCAGCTAAGAAGGACACATGCCGGTCAACCAATGTGTCCGGAGCAGTAGCGAACTACCAAGGCTCGTTGGATCACAAAGGGGCATTTCCTTGTAAGGAGTGCTACTAAAGTTCACGACTAGGTATTCGAATCCCATACATACCAAGTAAGACACACGTACGCATGGCATACCGATATGTATAGATACATCGATGGCATCACAACATAACCATAAACATACAAGCTTTATTTAAGAGGCTCGGAAGAGCCACACACATAATATTACACATTAAGGGTCTCACGACCCATAATAGCAGTCATACAATACAAGCCAGCGGAAGAGTTATAAATTGTCTGGGTACAGACAGTGCAACTAGAGGGTACATGGCCTGACTATACTACAGAGCCGACGTAGGGCCAGATCGTAGCTCGGACACCAGCTACTCGTCGTCATCGATGTCTACGAAGAACCCTCCATTAGGGTCATTAGCAACCTCTGCAACATTTATTAAGCAAACATGAGTACGAAGGTACTCAGCAAGACTTTAGAAGAACTAACTACTCATGCAAGGTATCAAAAGGTATTGTGGGGTTTCATGCGGGAAGCCAGCATTTGACTCGTGGCTAGACAACTTGCATTTTGAAATTAGTTTTGACAACTTGATTTCTCGCACACGAGTCCACTAACACCACAACAATACACTATCGTGAAATCATTCTGTCTCCATACGGAAATGCCGTCCACGACACTCACGCTTATCTTCACAATATTATGAGTAGCCATTGAAATTATCTATGAACAACATATGTCTCCAAGTAGTCCATATCCGCGGACGCGGCTATTCGAATAGATCATAACCCTGCAGGGGTGTACTTCATCACACACGTTCTCGCCACTTATCACCATGTGCACGTCATGCACCTCGGCAACCTTCAAGCGGAAGCCCAGCGAGGGAGTCGGCCACGACCGTTAACCACACTAGTACCTAGTCCAGGTTTATCGCCTATCTGAGAGTAACCCGTACGGAAGTCCAGCCGAGGTTTCCGCCACGGCCTCAAACGATGTGCGCAGGGTTCCCAAGCCCACCATCCGGGTGCCACTTGGTACACCGTGCCACTGCCTACCGCATCACGGTCCACCTCTCAGGTCAGCACCATGCACGGCCTCCAACATTACTATAAACACCAGAAACTAGTTGCAACTCCTGGACCGAGTACTACGCGATTAATAGGCCGAGCGGGGTCATATTTCAGGGCCCAGCATGTGGTAGTATCTAGTCTTGGAATACATACACGGAACTCAGTTCCTAAGGACGGTTCCAATGAAACAACCCGCCATGTACTCATACACAGCCTTTCACCGGTACCTTTACCAAATCAAGTTCAACACACAACCTTTGCTCGCCGAACACATTCCACATTTCTGTTCATCTCCCAGATGACAGACCATACACAACTCTAAGCATAGCATGCATAGCAGGATAAGGCACATCATAGCTCAAGCAACTACCAGGTATGCTAGGATGCAAGGTTCGGCTATTTACTGTGACAAGGTTAAGTCATGCAAAGGAAGTGGGTCCAACTATCGTGGCAAGAGCAGTTGAAGCATTTGATCCTAATGCAATAAATAGGTGCACGAGCAAGAACATAGGAGTTATCGAGATGATCAAAAGGGTTGCTTGCCTTGTTGCTCAGAGGAGGAACGATATCCGTCAGACGGATATTCGGTGGAATCCGGGGGTGCGGAGCCTACCGAAATGAATGGCAACATTCAATAACAATCATATGCACTCAAAATGATGCATGAGCATGGCATGAGAATGCAAGGTGATAAGTTATTATTTTCAACAGGTAATAGGTTTAGAGTTGATTTGAATCACATTCGAATAGCAATTCAAACGGGTATTCTCGGATACCGGTTTAATTGATTCGACCTGATGCTCGGTTCATCTTGATGTTAACATGCATGAAATGTCATGTTATGATACTGATTTGTAATTAGGGCAGTGTGTGATCATTGCATATATAATGAAATTTGAATATTTTTGCAAATTCCATTTATAAAGTGATTAAAAGAATTGAATTATTCCTTATTTCACAATTTAGGGTTCTGTAACTTTTTCAAACATAGTTGAAAATAGCATAATCAGAATCCTTGAATTTTTCTGATACTTTTTCATATATAAATTATTTTCATTGGAGTTACAGATTAATTTCTATGATTTTTACAATTTTTAGCAATTTCCTGAATTAGTTTTATACTGGAAATTCTATTTATTGCATCAGGCTGACGTCAGCAGGTCAGCCGACCTGTTCAGGTCAAACCTGACAGGGGGGCCCCACTGGTGAGCCTCTCTGGGACTAATCCCGCGCTGACCAGCCCCTAATTGGGGTTTGACCAGGCGTGGGGCCCTCTGGCAGCGACTGAGGGGAGGGCGATTACGCCCTAATGGTCGGCCACGTCGACGCCCACCGGAGGGTGGTCGCCGGCGACCAGACCCGCGGCGGAGGGCTCGCCGAAGGTGACCTAGACGGCGCTGCACAGCACCAAAACGCACGCGGTTGGCAGCTACAGCATGCTCGCGAAGTGGCCGATCTGGCAGGACCATCTGGGGAGGCTAGGGTCGCCGGAAGAGGCGTCGGCGACGAGCCGGAGCGGCGGCCGAAGCTCGGGCGCCATCGGGGTCTTTGAATTAGGGGGATCTACGCTCGGTAATTAGATGCTACGACATCTACGCGTCGTCCTGGAGCTGCTGGTGCCCTCGGAAGGACGAGCTGATCATCGGAGGGCTACCGGCGACAAGCGGCAGCGGCGGTCCTCGTCGGGCTCCGGTGAAACTAGAGCTAGAGGAGGGGATCGACTGGGGAAACTTAGGGGAAACGACCGCATGCTCATGGGGAGTGCAGAGCAGAACTTAGACGGCTCGGAGAAGGCCTGGGGGCGACGAATCGACGGGAGAGGTCCGGCGGCCGGAGGTGGAAGACGACGGCGTTGCGGGCGTAGCAGGGCTCGAGGAAGCTTCGTCTTCTGCAGAGATGACCAGGGCGACGAGGCGGAGCTAATGGCGTGCTTTGGGAGGGAAACCTATGGCCAGGGGCACGGGCAGCTCGAGCTCGAGCTCGGCTCTAATGGCGGCAGCAAGGAGGAGGAGGAGATCCGGGAGGAGGAGGAGAACCGGGGCGGGGAATGGATAGGGGACGCTCTGGGGAGCTTATCCCCGTCGTCGCCAGCGCGAGGCGGCGGCCAGGCAGGCACGCAGGTGCGTGGCCGCGCCGGAGGGGGCGGTGGCCACCTCCTGCTGCCTACTGGCGCGAGGGAGGGGATGAGCGGGGAGATGGGCCGAGCCAGGCTTAGGCGACAGGTAAGGTTTCCCATTTTTTTTCTGTTTTGCTAATTAGTGTTTTTCTAATTATTTCAGCTCCAAAACAAAAAGTAAAAACTATTTTAGACCTCCTGAAATAATTGTTATAATATCCCCACTCATTTCCATGGTTTTCAACATTTTTGGAAAATTATAGTTTATGATTTCAAATTTTAAATTTGAAACCAGTGGCTTTTGCATTTATTCCAAAAAGCTTAAAGTATCAAGAAAATAGTTTTCTCCAATGCTCATTTACTTTCATGATTTATCAGAAAGTTTGAACATTTCTTGAGGCCATTTTGGGTTCATTGATTTTGAACTAGTTTGAGATTTCCTTTAATTGAAATGGTGGCTAGGGTTTTGAGTTTTTCCTTTGCCACTTTGTTGTTTTTGTTGAAACTTCTTAGATGCAAATGCAAAGAAGACTTGAGCACAATGCTATCTTGCTTAAGGGTTAGGGATGTGACACACCGGACCTCCCCTAGCCAAACACTAGTGTCCACATGACCACATTGATAAAATAATCCAGTCAGATGAAGAAGAGTTCAAATCTTGTGTTGTGGAAGGGTAATTTCCCCATCCAATCTACATCGACCAATACAAGCCTTCATCTTGATCGGTGATAAATGTCTCAATTACAAGCACTCATTTAGATGGAGCTAACCTCCTAGAATTTGTCCCTAGGCATGGTGTCTGGCCACAAACACCATGATCCATGACATTCATGGACATGAACTAGATGTTGCCAACTTAGACCTCACATCGACGCTATCATCACCATGGCATTGTGACTTCAACTTTCCATGTCACTTGGTTATACACTCAAAACCGAATGTCGAGAAGTTTCTACATAGTTGGCGATGAGCGGTGAGAAAGGAGGAGCCTGAATTTTTTTAACATGCTACTATCGATGATTGACGAGGAAGCCGAGAGGTGCTATGTGGTGCTATTTTATAGGCCTCTCTTCCCCATGACGACTAAGGCTATCAAGGTCCTGGTGAAGGAGATCAACAAGCTGAAGATGGCAAAGAAGATGTCGGTTTCTGTAGTGTTTGTGGTTCTGTCTGTACATTCTGGTTGAGTTTGTGTTTGTAGTGCTTGTAGGAGTTTGTTCCAATCATGTTAGGGATTATGTATTCAATCTTCATGTTGGCGGTGTGGCCATTTGTGGCGGCATTGGAAGGCAATTGTTCTTGCCTGGCCAACACATGTTCCCTCTTTGTTGGATGTTTTCCTATAGTATGTTGGGTATAAGGAGATGCTGGGGGTGTTGTGTGTGTGTGTGCTTTTAAGCTTGTTATCAAAAACTTATGTTTTATGGCTCAACACAATGTTATGGTCCTTTGTCGGAATGTATATAGCCTAACTGTTCCAACTCATCAAACGAGTGTAAGAAAAATTGTGGATGACTGCAACTGCACTATCGCTTGCCTTCAAGAGTCAAATCTCACTAATGTTGATGATATAATCATTAGAGAGGTGACAAGGCCAAAACTTGGTGATCATTATGCCTTCGTCCCTGCTGCTGTCACGTGTGTTGGCATCATCATCGTCGTGCCTTCATCTATCTTTGAGATGTTGCATCCCACGTCTACAACAAACACTCTAATTGTCACCATACATATGCACAAGGAGGGGACTAAACTTGGAAATTTTCCACTAGAGGCAATACTACTGTATTATTATATTTCCTTATTTATAATTAAGAGTTTATATTCTATGCTATAACTTCTACGATCCTGGAATGTGCGATTCAATGGAAAATTCATATACATGTGTGGAATGATAAATGGTAAAATAGTATTCCTAGTCTTGCCTCTAAGACTAGATCAAGCGTTGTTTGTGATCATTTTTTTCCGGTCTTATGATATCATTAAGTGTAACCATAGTCCTAAAATAACTTTGAGAATATGATGTTAGAAGAACGATCATATTGAATCGACCCAAAACTTATTTGTTATACTTTGAGATTATATCATCACAAGTCAATTGTTACAAAATGGAGAGTTAACATATGCCTAAGTTCCTTGGACCATGAGAGTATCATAGTTTCTTCTTACCATACGATGGGCTTTGGGGTTAATCAAACATCACATGTAGAAAGCTTGATAAAAAAGTAGTCATCTCAATAGTGGCATTTGCTCCTCCGAAGATGGAGAGATATTCTTAGGGACCACGTGGTGTGATGACATCCATGATCGTCTAGATAGACATAGGTGACTAGGTCATGGGGATATAGGAATATGTCAACGAGAAAGAAGAACAAAATCGGTATCGAGGAGACCAGTATGGTGAGCATGAGAATGACTCAAGAGGATACTGATACATCTCACGTAGGGTTTCGTAAAGTATCACGAAGCAAAGGGAATAACACAAGATAACCAAAGGTTCACTCGAATTTCATTCATGTACTCATAGGGATAGCTATGGATGTCCATTGTTCCTCTATCGATCATCGATCGAAAGGGCTATTGTTCATGTCTATGTTTTACGAACTTATATGGTCATAATCTTAAGGTAATCATGAGTTGCTGAGTTTTAATAGGAAATGATTAATGAGGAAATATTTATGACATTAATATTCAAAATATTTTTGAGAGGAACCATAAGTGTTTCAGTGTGACCGGGAGGATTTTGGAGTTTAACGGTAATAATGGTATTACCGATAAATAACATGTAGGTGGAAAATGTTGTCGAAGATGATAAACTTATAATAAAAGGCTCTAATAATAGTTATGAGGCTTTTACATTTAATTTAATATCAACGGGCATTAAAATGTCAAGTGTTGGAAATCCTATTAGGCCAAACTGGCCCAATAGGTGTAGGCTCCCTCTAGAAGGAAGGGGAAGGACCCTAAAAAGCAAGGGGGAAGACTAATTGGAGGGGGTTTACCCATCCTAGGCCGATGCAAGGAGGTGGGATTCCTCCCCCTTGTGTGCCCCCTCCTCTCCCCTCCATCTATATATACTAGAGGTGTTGGCTCTATTTTACACACAAGTTTCTGGAGCCTCCTATAGTTCTCCACTTCTATTTCTAATTGAGATAATTAGAGCTAGACCTAATCATGTTTAATCCTCATAATTAGAAGCCTAGTGCATGGTTCTAATCACTTCCCGCTAATTCCCCGGGGACGATTAGCTCTGGACGTCGAAGCGCTTCTAGATCGTGA